>NC_053446.1:12473786-12657353 GCF_007990345.1 Gossypium hirsutum | reverse complement strand
CTTTGCATGGACACTCATGCAGGGCTTAGTAGACCTCTTCCTCCGGATGTATTTCATCATCATTGAAGAAGATAAATTGTCAGCACCAATATTGTTGATCAACCGTCCAGCTTGTTTACCGAAATATCGTCAGCCACATATGTTTCGTTTAGCACCTTTAAAAGTGCATTCCGATGTACTTCTGAGTTTAGGAGTAAGCTAATACAGAAATGCGGGCTGGCTGTTTGTGCAGTTGCTCCACAACACTGTATTCACTGTGTTCAGAAACTTCAAAAACTCCTTTGCCTCCTCTTCTTTTATTGGTTCATTTACCAATGGCTCAACTTCTACTGCTTTCCCTTTCCTCTGTTCTTTCTACCAATTCTCTTCCCTGGACGACTCTGCTTGAGCATCATATCTTTTTCCATTGCGCGTGTAAGAACCTATTCCTGATTTCTTTCTGCTTCTTTTCCCAAAATGGTCACATTACACCCGTAATTCCACGGCACCATTTTGTTATCCCTATAAGAGAAATTTGATGGTTTCTGGATTACAATTTTCGGTGTTACCTGAGCCCTAACCTCATTACCTTAGGGCGTGAGATAATAACCACAGGATGATTTATTTTTGGAGCCTTTGTTCCCAACTCTATCGCGCATATGCTCCTCATTTCTGTCGCATCTTCATAAAACCTCATCTCCTTGTTATCCATCATGCTTTGAACCAAAGCCTTGAATCCTTCACATTCTTGGATTTCATGCCCTGTTTTATGGTGAAATTCATAATAATTTCCCATCCCATGCCCTTCCTCAGAATCTGAAATAACCAACCCTCTTTTCGCCATTTCTTTCCAGACCTGTTTCATGGAGTTTTTACTTCAGCAATGTCAGTCTTGACTTCTTCTCCTGTACCTTCGCTAACCATATTCACCCCCTTATCTGCGTGATTAGGTAACGGATTCTTTGCGTTAGGTGAGTCGTCAAGTTTGACAACACCTAAATTGATAAGTCCTTCTACTACCTTCTTGAAGGCAGTACAATTTCTATCGAGTGCCCAGAAATTCCCGCATGATAATCACATTGCGCGTTCGTATCATACCATTTTGGATACGGGGGTTGTAGAGGACTCAAGTAATGAGGAGCAACAACATGTGCATCGAATAAAGTCTGATACAACTCCTTGTATGACATCGGGATTGGCGTGAATTGGGGCTTTTCAGTAGTTTGCCTAGCTCCCGACTCTTGTCTTGATGATCCCTGTTGATTAGCAACCACTTTCTTTGGTTGATTCACGGTAATTGACCTACCATAAGCATTCACATTATTCACTTCATTTTCTCTTTTCCTCGGGGGTGCCCTCCTATTATTTTCTCCTCCATCTATTTTTCCACTTTTAATGGCATGCTCAATCATTTCAACATTCATGATTATATCCGAGAAATTTTTTGAAGCGCTTCCCAACATGTGAGTGATGAACGGGGCTTTCAAAGTATTAATAAAAAGCGTCGTCATCTCTTTTTCCAAAGCGGTGGTTGCACCTGAACCGCCACCTCTCGCCACCTCTGCGCATATTGTCTGAAGCTTTCGTTCAATTTCTTCTCTAAATTTTACAGAGTTATCCTGTCAGGCATCATTTCTGAGACATGATTGTATTGTCTCAGGAAAGCCTGTGCTAATCCCTCAAAGTAGCAATTTTAGCTCGGCTCAGCTGATTGTACCACTTTGACGCCGCTCCCGTAAGACTTTCCTGAAAGCAATGTATTAATAATTGATCATTATTAATATGCCCCGTCATTCTTCTACAAAACATAGTAATATGGGATCCTGGGCAACTAGTCCCATTGTATTTCTCGAATTCCGGCATCTTAAATTTGTAAGGGAGCACCAAGTCCGGAACCAAGCTCAGATCCTTTGCATCTATTCCATAGCTTTCGATGCTTTCTATTGCCCTAAACTTCTCTTCTATCCATTTCCATTTCTCCTCAAATTGTTTTGGAAATTCCTCCTTCGCCTTGTGTTTTTAACCATCTCATCAAGATCTGGGACAGCAATATTATTCGAGCTATCACCGGGATTAAAGCCCGCTCCGGGTTGAAAATTCATTGGGATTAAAGCATCGCCTTGGAACTGCTGGGGCCTAACCGACACAGAGGGTCTCCGCGGATGCAGCTCAGTCTGTACTTGCGCATGCGGAGGCGTGAAACCTGGAGGATAAAGTGGTTCACCATTGTTTTCTTCTTCACTAACAATCACCGGACCTTTACCCTTATCTACTCCCTTCAATAATTGCGTCATCTTAGCCACCAGATCATTTTGGGACTCTTCCATCTTTTGCACCATGTCACGCTGAATCTTTTCTATTTGCCCTTTCATTTGCGCCTGCAACTGGTCTTGCATTTCTTTTGAAGTCGCTCTAGCTTCTCCAACCTTTGGTCCATAATTTTTGCCTTAGCTCGGGTGCCGTAACTTTGTTGGTTTTCCAGGTTAACTGAAATGATTTATTCGATTAGGTTTTTTTAATGGTCATTAATGCATATGATGTGATGAAATGCATGAAAAGAATGCAAAGAAAAAGAGGCACTGATTCTAATTCAACTTCATTAGAAAACTTTACTAGATAAAGAGTTTCTTTACATAAAATAGACTACATATATGGCTTTGCCCTTACACTCAAAGCCTTAACCTTTCTAAGAAGCCAAGCTAATTCTCGGCCCCTGTCCGACTCTGACTCATACTTCAAACTTAATAGATCAGCCTGAACCGCTAGAGTTTGCAGATGATCAGCTACTTCGCGCACTTGAGCCACCGCCTCTCCTATAATATAATCTCTTTCTCTAATCTGCTCTTGAGACTGACGGAATTATCTTTGCCACTGCTCATTATTTTCTTCCAGAAGCTCTATCCGGATTTCACTATTTTGCAATGCATTCTCTAGCCCTCCTATTTGTCCTTTTAATTCTTCAATTTTGTCTAAGCTCGCCCTTAATTCAACCGTAGCATTATGATTACAGTACTGGTGAAGCGATCTTTCTAGTTCAATTATCCGGACCTTCAACTCCGTCTTCTCGTCTTGGCAAACTAGTAGACTCTTTCCCAAGGCGACTTCTCGAGCCCGAGTATCCTGAAATTTCTTTTCCCATTGATTAGCTTTCGTCTTTTCCTCCTGAATTTCTTGTCGCCATTGTTCTGGCGTTTTACCCAAGCCAGCAGCTCTTACCGACCTGCACAACTTCTTGTAATCTGTCTTCAGGCTGTCCAAATCTTCTTCTGCTTTGTTCTTTCTTTTTCTCAATTTATCGGCCTCTAATCTTTGAATGTCCACATCCAGTCCTAACTGCATTTTTTCTTCCTCTAGTTGTTCTATCTTCTTCCCCAATTCTAAACTCCTTTTTTCAAATTCTTGTTTGATGATTTCTATCTCAGAAGGCAAAACTTGTAAGTGTTCCTCTAAAGATCGAGCAGTTTCTGAATTTGACGCCGGGATGTTGTCGTTGATCCTTTGATCACGCCACTGACTATACTTGGGGGTAATTGTCGGACCCACGGCTAAGATCTTCATTCGACGAGTCTGGTTCCAGGCACTAGATATTTCTCGAACCTTCTTCTTGTAATTGTCCTCCCTATAGGAAAATCACAATAGGCCAACCCCTGCACGGCTGGTATGAATTGTCGTGATCTATACTGTCTTGATACGAGTAGAGGAGCATATCCGATAGCTCCCCATATCCCGAGCAGCGGAACCCAGTCAAAATCTCCACATCGGTACAATATCTCATCAGGAATTAACCAAGGAGCCCTCCATTCAATATCTTCATCCTGGAGATTCTGGAGTATCTCTATCCATTTTTCTTCTGAAATATCATCCCGTCTTGGCGTGGCCACCAATTCTCCTAGAGGGGAGTAGCTATCAGAGAATACCCGATAAGAGACCTTTTCGACTTTCCAGAAGTGGCTATGGAACCATGCCAATAAGAGCTGCGCGCATCCAATAAACCTTCCCTCCCCTGCTTTTCGACACGCATTCAAGGATCTAAAAGTTTCAGCAAGTATTGTTGGAACCGGTGTAACCCCTTTACTAAGCCGATCAAACAAATCAGATACAGCCTCGTCTATGTGTCCTAAAGCTTTGGGGAAAACCACTAGTCCATAGATACCTAAAGCGAAGACATCGAACCTTTTCTTTAAGTCAGGATGTACAAGCACCAAATCTCGCAAACTTTTTCAAGGAACACATTTACTGTCGCCCTTCTGTTGGATCCGGGCAGCGACCCACTGCTCGCTCATCCCAGTGATGTTCATTAATTTCTTTAACAACGGAGGGACACAAGCAGCTTTGGAATAAGCCTTGTCGACTTGAATCTTTGGGCACCGAAGCAAGGTCGTATACTCCTCCACAGTAGGCGTCAAATCTACTTTCCCAAAAGTGAAACAACTGTAGGCAGGATTCCAAACCTGAGCAAGGGCTCGGAATAAATACTTGTCCACTTTGACACTAAGCAGATAAGGTAGGTCACCGTAGTTACAATAGAACAGCTACTTGGCCTCGACATCCCATTGATCCCAGACTTCTTTCATTTCTCGAAGGTCATTCTGGATTACACTGATACGGGTAAAATCCCACAATTCTGACACGTACCCTTCGGTAAGACTATCGTCTTTCTCTCGTTGTGTCGTTTCAGCCCATATTCGCACAGCCGCATTATCCTCTACTTTATCAACAAACCCCTTTTCCATGATAAGCTTTCTACCAAGAAACTGAACGTAAATCGACACCTCTTTTAGAATGAAGATGCCATGCAATCACAAACAAAGTAAATTAGCATTAAACACAGAATAAGATTTAAAATAAGCGACAATAAATACAACATTCATTTAGGTAAGCACTAAAATTTGGAGTAGCTCTACCTAGGTCATTTCCTATGGCTCATTACATGTGGTTTGGTTCTAAAGTAGGGTACCTGAACCAGCAGATTCCTCGATCCTCTCCCATTATAGGCTCATACGGACCGAGTTCGATTCAGGGGGATACATTTCCCTATGGCCATGCGGAGATGAAAATCTCACGAAGACATAGGTACGGATATATCCCGAAAGCGATTCACTATCCCATGCGGAGGTGAAAACCTCACGAAGGCGTAGCTTCTCACTCCCACTTAAAAAGGTGTGACCAACGGTCATGCAATGCAATGCGGAAAGATACCAAAATTTAAACAAACAGAGCAATTATAAACCCCAATGATGATGATTATGATAAAGACAGATAAAATGCGATGAAAGGATCGTAATTTTAAACCGAATTTTCAATTTTTGACAAAAGACAAAAAGTAATCACCACGTGGCTTGACCCTCTTATCGGTGTCCCCAGTGGAGTCGCCAAGCTGTTGACACCATTTTTTGATGAAAAACGGGGTCGACTTGGGTTTTGAAAAATGAAACGGGAGTCGCCACCAATCCTTTTTTATGAGGTGTGATTGGATCACCTTGAAAAGTGGTTGTTTTTAATAAACGGTTTGATTTTATTAAAACAACAGGTTTGGTCCACGAAATTCAGAAAAACGGGTTCGGGAGTCGGTTACGCACGAGGAAGGATTAGCATCCTCGATACGCCCAAAATTGGTACCTTAGTTGATTACTTAATGTCTTAATGTCGAAAAGCTGAAAACTTTAAAGAAATTTAAAAAATACGATCCTTGTATTAAAAGTTGAAAATTTTGGAAAAAGTGGCATATTTCACGTTAATCGAGAAAAGACATCATATCCAGTAAGTTAGGATACAACGTCTCGAATTCTCGATACTGGAGTGAATGCTAAAATGTTACCCCTTTTCAAAAAATGTTTTATTATCTCGGGTTTAGAAAATAAATCTTGCCCAGTAAGTTAGGGCATGATCTTTTCTTAACTTCCGAGATCATTTTAAAAAACTTCGAGTTTGAAAAGATTCGTGTATTTAGATTTATTGAGAAAGTCGAAACCCAGTAAGTTAGGGCACTATTTCCTCAAATCCAAACACGAAATGTCATTTTAAAAATTAAATTTTGTTACATCAAGTAAAATAAAACACGAAATCATAGTAAAAGCAAATTACATTTTTATGCATGGCAAGATCATAATGAATATAAAAGTATAGAATGATACGAGCAATAGCAATCAATATAAACGGTCAAACTTACGACATATAAAATAACAAAATATAAAACGAATTCATTCAAAATGAATAATGAAAATGAAATAAATAAAGAGTAAATACAATAAAAAACAAAGAGATATATATGTATATATAGGTATATAGATAGTTTTAAGCTATAAAAATATGTGTATATATGAGTCATAAAATATTTAAAGAACATATATAGAACACGTATTTAAAAATATGAAGAATATGTAAGTGTATATATATATTTATGAAAACAAGATATGTATATAGATATATAGATATGTATATAAATTAAAATATAAAGGTATAAATATCTATTTATAAAAATAAAACACATACATAGATATGTATAATAATATGAAAATACATATGTAGGTATAAGTAAAATATATATGTAAAAAAAGGAAATATAATATATATATAAATATGCACGTTTATATAATATATATATATATATATATGAATAGGTATATAAATATTCGTGAAAGAAAAGTATAAGAGAAACAACAGTAATATTAATACTAACGATAATAGTAATAATAATAACCATAATAATAATAGTAAACTAATAATAATATTTAAAATAATAATAATAATAACATAAAATCGCTAAAATATGGGCTAAATCGAAATAAAACCAAAATATAGGGCGAAATTGAAAGAAAAATAAAATAAAAGGGACTAAATCAAAATAAAAAAGAAACTGGGCGAATTCAAAATGAAAGGGACTAAATTACAAAGCGCGCCAAAAGCGAAGGGATCAAATGAGCAAATAACCCAAACGCCTCAAAACGCAGCGCAGCAGTAGGCCAGATTGAAATAAAGTTAAAATTATAGGGCTAGATTAAAAATAAAAGGAAATAGCGAAAAGGACCGAATTGCAATGCTCTTTAAAACTGGAGGGACTGAGCGCGCAAATAGCCCATCCAGCGAAAACACGCGGATCCTCCCCTCGGGTCGGGTCGGCGCGCGGATCTGGGGGGCAAAACGACGTCGTTTCGGGGCTTAAGAATGCCGGCCAAAACGGCGTCGTTTTACCAGGGTATAAAAGGCCTTCTTTTGAGAAAAAAAAATTCATTTGGGCATTGAAAAGAAAAAAAACAGAAGGAAAGAAAAAAAATATTCTCTCTGGACTAAGTCCAGATTCCGGCCAAGGCCCACCGCGCCGGCGTCGCGCCGGCCACCGTACACGGTGGCCGGAAATTCAAAAAGGTATGTTTTTTTTCTCTTTTTTATATTATGTATATATTTATAATATATATTATTACAAATCAAAAAAAATAGAAAAACGAATAAATAGATAAATAAAGTTGGAAAACTAGGAAAACCTTTTGTGTTAATAGAGTAAAAAACAAATAACAAAGAAAATAAAAAAACAAAGAACAATGCACACGAACAGAAGAAAAAGAATACTAGAATCAACCTCTTTTTGATTTTTTTTGCTTTTCATTCACTTTTCTGTTCCAAAAAATACAAAGATAGTGTTTTTCCTTTTATAGCCTATCAATTTCTATTATTTCTATTACTTTCTGCTATTCTTTACGTGTTTGTGCCGTTTTGCAGGTGATTGACCGAGTTGGTGGCGGTGGGTGGTGGCAGCGGCGTACAGAGGGCAGGTGACCAGTCGACTGACGGCAGAAGACCTAGGGCTAGGGTTTTTATTATTTTTTTTTTTAAGTTGGTGTTGGGCTGGGCAATAGTTGGGTTTATTGTTTAGGTGGGTTTAGATTTTGGGTCTAGGTTTGGGCTGATAGGTAAGGTCTAGGTGGTATTGGGTTAGTGTTGGGTTTGGTTATTGGGTAATGGGCCTCGGTTAAAAAAATTGGGCTTGTACAAGTTTCTTTATTTCTTGTAGTTTTTCTGACTTTGAGATGTTTTTTATTCAGGATTATGTACTAATTCCCTAGATACCAAGTAAGATGAAATCTATGATAAATTCTATTAATTAACATCTGTTTTACGTGATAAATACTTAATTCTTGTTCTCAATTATGTGTGCTTATTTCTTATTTTAATATTTCTGGAATATTAATTCATGTTTAATGTGCTTAATTCAGTGGAGGAAAAGCCTCTGTTTAAGAGTAGATCTAGTATAATTGAGTAAAGTTGCATGCAATCCTAGAAATAAGATGACATAAATCTACCGGATTAGAGTCAAATCTAGTAAGGGAATCCATAAATCGAGTTAATGTGACAATAAGGGTTTTAATTAGAAAGAGATTTCAATTAATCAACCTAGAATTAGTTGCTCTTACTCTCGAAAGAGATATTAGCATAATTTAGGTAATTGGGTCAAGCTTTGGGCATATCCATAAAGCTATCAGCATTGAAGTCCAGCTTTGGGCATTGAGAGATGGATTAAAATTAGTGATGGATTTGAACATTATATGTCCTAAAGTTGAAGTTGATTCGATTGTTGTTATTAGTCTCATCTCTAATACTTTAATATTAACATTTTGCTTCATTGATGATTGTATGATGCTCTTAACTACTATCCCGAATGCTAAAATCAAACACACCTTCAGAGAAGGAAATAAGAGTGTTGATGCTATGGTGAATCAAGGGAGCAATTTTCGATCTAATGCCTACTTATGGATGCTTTTGTTTGTTTGTAATGAGCCCGTGAAGCTATTGTTGTTGTGGCTGTGTTTTGAACTATTATCTAATCTAAGTTCATGTTTTCTAACAAATATATATATATATATCGGGACAAAGTAATCCTTATGTTAAGGCCAACCCTAATCCAACTTTCAGGCTTTAAGATATGTTTTGAGTCATGGATGATTCTCATAGGAGGTCCCCTATATGTCATAAATCATTAACTGCAGAGTCAGTATTGTTCAACAGCAATTCAAAGCACTCTTATGAAGCATTAAGCCGTAGTATAGTGGTACGTATTCATGGTGACCCAAGCTTCGATTCTCTTGTAACCCTGAGCTCAGAGTTAAAAGATTTCACGAAATCCATGGATGCAAAGATAAGGGCGAGGGCAAAAGCTTCAAAAGGTTACCTAGTCAGACAAGAAATACCCTTGTTCTAGGAAGGTTTAAGGAGTTGAGACTGACAGTCCATCAGTCATGTATCGTAGTTGACGCCGGATCGTTTTGGATATAATTATTTCAGAAAATCTTAACAATTGAAGACAATACAATAATCTGCAGTTTAGTGCAGCAATTCATCACTTTTTAAAAACCAAATGCACCAACCAAAAGAAAATTCCACTAGCTCATGCTTATCTGAAACTTTCCACTTTGTTCTTTAACTAACAGGCTCATGTCCTTCTCTGAATAAAACAAGCTTTTCAAAAACTTTTTCAAGTATTTATATTCGAAATCTGTATAGGACACATTCAGTGGAGGTATTATAATGAAAACATGACACACTAAAATGGTCCAAATACAAGAAAAACAAATATATATACTTATACCTGACACATCACATCCAAACACAATTTACATAGCTTATATATTCATATAGAACAGATATCCATAGCCTATCAAAAAGCATTTGTTAACACAGATGGTTTCTTTACAAAAAAAAAAGGCAAAGAAATTGCAGTGACAGTGTTATGGCAGGCAAGATGTCGAAAGATACAACAGAAAACCAGCCGGAATAATAGTATATATTCAACACTTGCATCCCAAGTGATACAGAATAACAAGACGTACTTGTTAACGGTTTCAACATCACAAAGAAACATTGTTGCATTGACTGTTAAAGAAGAAATCACCAGATTTATCATTGAACTTATTGATAAAAAGTTCCAGATTCAGAGTAAGTACTCGTACATAAGACCAACAAATTGAGGAAGAACTGAATTTAACAATTACATCCACGTACCATTGATGGGAGCTTTAGAACATAAACATTGTAGTAGACTATTCACAATATTATTACTACTATCGTGCTTCTTTCTCGAAGCCCTTTTATCAAACACAAGAGGAAGCTAATTTTGCCTGTAAGCTATATAATTAGCTAAAGCAATTAAGGGGGTAGATTTCTCAGGATCAAACCCTTGAAGCAACTCTAATGCATCACTCTTCAACTTCTCTGCAAACTCCTTTGATTTGTTTATCCCCATCGATTTAGGATAAGTCACTTTATCAGCCACCAAATCTTTCCCTGCAGTCTTCCCTAATTCTTTAGATGACTTTGTTACATCAAGAATATCATCCACAACTTGAAATAAAAGCCCAATATTCCTTGCAAATTTCCTCAACTTTTCCACATCTTCATCATGTCCACCTCCAAGAATAGCCCCTAAAACCGCAGCTGCTTCAAGCAATGGAGCAGTTTTATGAACATGAATGAATTCTAAATGATCCAACCCCACATTGGTTAGACCCTCACTGGTTATATCCACAACTTGACCAGCCGCCAACCCTTCAGCCCCAATAGATTTAGCTAATTCCCCAATTGCTCTTACAATCCTATCAGGTGTGACACCAACTGTGGATACAGCTATATGTTCAAACGAAAAGGCTAAAAGAGCATCCCCTGCTAACACAGCTATATCTTCACCATAAACTTTGTGGTTAGTTGGTTTCCCTCTACGAAGATCATCGTTGTCCATGCAAGGAAGATCATCGTGGACTAAAGACATGGTGTGGATCATTTCAAGAGCACAAGCTGCTGGCATAACCATGGATTCTTTGCCACCAACAAGGTCACAAGCAGCCAAACAAAGAACTGGGCGGACCCTTTTGCCACCGGCTAAAAGGGAGTAACGCATTGCTTCATGAATTTTAACAGGGTCACGGAGTGGAACAGCCGAGTCCAGGGCTTGGTTAACTGCATTAACCTTGTCTACCATGAATGATTTGAAATCAAAACTTGGTAATTGAGGGTCTTGGTCTTCTTTCATGACCGCGTCTTCTTTGGTAAGGACTGAGGATATCGAAGGAAGAGATGTAAAGCTACGTGTTTTGGGAGTTGAAGATGAGATATATATATATATATATATGCATATACATACGTCTTTTGTACTTTATAATTTTTAAAAATATATATATGCATATATACGTTCTTATAACGTATACGTATATTTTATAATTCCTAAATATATATTTTTTTATGTTTTATCGTTTTAAAATATGTACATACATACATATATTTTTATTTAATATTGACATATATTTTAGGATATACATATATACACATTTTTTTTATTTTATAAAAATTGTCCACATAAATATACATATGTCTTTTCACATCCTTTAATTTTATTCATCTTCTTTATTGTTATTATTATTTATTTGCTTATTTACGTGTCTATTATCATTTCAAAAGGATATTTTAATTCTATTCGTTTATTTACTTCTTGTTATGTGATTGATTCGTCTCTTATATTTATTTATTTTATTTTGTTGATTATTTATATTGTTTATGCTTAACTTGTCGTATTCATTATCGTTTTGTTATGCATATTAACACCATACATCAAAAAAGGAATTTTTCTAAATAAGGCAATATTTTACGTTTGGAAAATCGAGAAAACGTGCCCTAACGTGCTGGGTTTCGATATCTCGTTTGACCAAAATAGCCAAATACCCATTTTAAACTTTCAAAATAAGACCATATTTCGCGTTTGGAAATTTGAGAAAACGTGCCCTAACGTGTTGGGTTTCGATTACTCGTTTGGCCAAATAGTCGAATATCCTTTTGAAATTTTAAAATGAGGCAATGTTTTGCGTTTGGAAATTCGAGAGAATGTGCCCTAACGTGCTGGGTTTCGATTTCTCGTTCGACTAAATAGCCAAATATCCTCTTAAATTTTAATCCATGTCGTTCGCGTTGTTTTAAGGATCATACTCTAAATCTCTTTAAAGTTTTCAATCTTCGACACTAAGACATTAACTAATTAACTAGGTACCAATTTTTGGGCGTTACGAGGGTGCTAATCCTTCCTCGTGCGTAACCGACTCCCGAACCCATTTTTCTGAATTTCGTAGACCAAAATCGTTGTTTTAATAAAAATTAAATCGTTTATTAAAAACAACCACTTTTCGAGGTGACCCGATCACACCTCAAAAAAAAAAGATTGGTGGCGACTCATTTTCGTTTTATTTTCAAAATCCAAGTCGACCCCGTTTTCTCAAAAAAATGGTGTCAACAAGTTATTGACCCATTTATCCATCTTCCTCTTTAAATTTTCAAACTAAATCCTTAATTTGAAGAATACCCAAACGAAAGGTTAAGTTTTACCAATTTAAAGGATGGACAGAAATATTTGGAACATTGGCCTAAACTCTTGGGTGGATGTAAAATTTAATGATTAAAAACTAACAAGGACTAATGATATCTCCACGTTCACTAGAATTGCATCAATTTCAATTTATTTATGATAATTTTACGCTATTTAATTTCTTAATTATTTTATTTTCTTGCATTAGTTTAAAGAGTTGGAAAACCATAAGCCTAAAATTTAAGGGTAAACTATATCAATCGTGGCTCGATTATGTTTGTTTTCTTGTTTTGGTCATCTAATTTTAAAATTTTTTAATTTAGGTATTAATATTTGGATTCACTTTTTTTTTGATTACTTGTCGTTAAATTGATAATAGAAATAATGATGTGGCCTTTTTTTATTTAGTATAATAACATATTTAGTGCTTAATATTTATATATTCTATTAATTTGACTCTAATTTTAAATAATTTAATAAATTTAAGCCTTTAAATTTACAAGTTTTATCAAATAATTTATCCTCTAGTTCTTTTAAAAAATTGAAAAAAGAAAAGGAAAAATAATTTAATTTTTTCAAGTTTTAAACAACACCCAAGAGTAGAATATTAAAATAAATACTACATTTTAATATATATGATGATGATAGTTGCAGAATATGCATGTTTTCCTTTATGAAAATCTGCAGATAAAAGATGCTTCAATTTCAATCCTTTTGAACGACCATTAATTTTTTATTTCACATTTTCTCATCATTTAAATGACATCTACCACTTAATTAAAGAAAGCAAAAATGAAGCTAAGAGTCTGAAATTTCTTGTGGATGATGGCTGTTGACACAATTTTTTTGAGAAAACGGGGTCGACTTGGATTTTGAAAATAAAACGAAAATGGGAGTCGCCACTAATCTTTGTTTTTTTGAGGTGTGATCGGGTCACCTCGAAAAGTGGTTGTTTTTAATAAACGATTTAATTTTTTATTAAAACAACGATTTTGGTCTACGAAATTCAAAAAAATGGGTTCGGGAGTCGGTTACGCACGAGGAAGGATTAGCACCCTCGTAACGCCCAAAAATTGGTACCTAGTTGATTAGTTAATGTCTTAGTGTCGAAGATTGAAAACTTTAAAGAGATTTAGAGTATGATCCTTAAAAAACTCGAACGACATGGATTAAAATTTAAGAGGATATTTGGCTATTTAGTCGAACGAGAAATCGAAACCTATCACGTTAGGGCACATTCTCTCGAATTTCCAAACGCAAAACATTGCCTCGTTTTAAAATTTCAAAAGGATATTCGACTATTTTGCCAAACGAGTACTCGAAACCCAACACGTTAGGGCACGTTTTCTCGAATTTCCAAACGCGAAATATGGTCTTATTTGAAAGTTTAAAATGGGTATTTGGCTATTTTGGTCAAACGAGAAATCGAAACCCAGCACGTTAGGGCACGTTTTCTCGATTTTCCAAACGCAAAATATTGCCTTATTTAGAAAAATTCCTTTTTGATGTATGGTGTTAATATGCATAACAAAACGATAATGAATACGACAAGTTAAGTATAAACAATATAAATAATCAACAAAAATGAAATAAATAAACATAAGAGACGAATCAATCACATAACAACAAGTAAATAAACGAATAGAATTAAAATATCCTTTTGAAATGATAATAAACACGTAAATAAGTAAATAAATAATAACAATAAAGAAGATGAATAAAATTAAAAGATGTGAAAAGACATATGTATATTTATGTGGACAATTTTTATAAATTGCAGTGACAGTGTTATGGCAGGCAAGATGTCGAAAGATACAACAGAAAACCAGCCGGAATAACACTATATATTCAACACTTGCATCCCAAGTGATACAGAATAACAAGACGTACTTGTTAACGGTTTCAACATCACAAAGAAACATTGTTGCGTTGACTGCTAAAGAAGAAATCACCAGATTTATCATTGTACTTATTGATAAAAAGTTCCAGATTCAGAGTAAGAACTCGTACATAAGACCAACAAATTGAGGAAGAACTGAATTTAACAATTACATCCACGTACCATTGATGGGAGCTTTAGAACATAAACATTGTAGTAGACTATTCACAATATTATTACTACTATCGTGCTTCTTTCTCGAAGCCCTTTTTATCAAACACAAGAGGAAGCTAATTTTGCCTGTAAGCTATATAATTAGCTAAAGCAATTAAGGGGGCAGATTTCTCAGGATCAAACCCTTGAAGCAACTCTAATGCATCACTCTTCAACTTCTCTGCAAACTCCTTTGATTTGTTTATCCCCATCAATTTAGGATAAGTCACTTTATCAGCCACCAAATCTTTCCCTGCAGTCTTCCCTAATTCTTTAGATGACTTTGTTACATCAAGAATATCATCCACAACTTGAAATAAAAGCCCAATATTCCTTGCAAATTTCCTCAACTTTTCCACATCTTCATCACGTCCACCACCAAGAATAGCCCCTAAAACCGCAGCTGCTTCAAGCAAAGCAGCAGTTTTATGAACATGAATGAATTCTAAATGATCCAACCCCACATTGGTTAGACCCTCACTGCTTATATCCACAACTTGACCAGCCGCCAACCCTTCAGCCCCAATAGATTTAGCTAATTCCCCAATTGCTCTTACAATCCTATCAGGTGTGACACCAACTGTGGATACAGCTATATGTTCAAACGAAAAGGCTAAAAGAGCATCCCCTGCTAACACAGCTATATCTTCACCATAAACTTTGTGGTTGGTTGGTTTCCCTCTACGAAGATCATCGTTGTCCATGCAAGGAAGATCATCGTGGACTAAAGACATGGTGTGGATCATTTCAAGAGCACAAGCTGCTGGCATAACCATGGATTCTTTGCCACCAACAAGGTCACAGGCAGCCAAACAAATAACTGGGCGGACCCTTTTGCCACCGGCTAAAAGGGAGTAACGCATTGCTTCATGGATTTTAACAGGGTCACGGAGTGGAACAGCCGAGTCCAGGGCTTGGTTAACTGCATTACCCTTGTGTATCATGAATGATTTGAAATCAAAACTTGGTAATTGAGGGTCTTGGTCTTCTTCCATGACCGCGTCTTCTTTGGTAAGGACTGAGGATATCGAAGGAAGAGATGTAAAGCTACGTCTTTTGGGAGTTGAAGATGAGATATTCTTGAGGGGATTGAAGGGAAAGGATCTGGGTAAAGGAAAAGACTTGGAATTGTTTCTGGAAGCTTGGTTGAAAATGGAGTATGATTGAACCAAAGAGCCCAGATTCACTGAAGCCATTCTTTCTTTCTTCTTTTTTTTTTTTTTCTTTTTCTCTTTGAGCGTCTGAAAGATTGGGTTTTTCTTGTTAAGAAAGGGGATTTTGAATGAAAACGGAAAGCAGCTTACAGGATTCAGCTAAAAGTGACAAAATTCTAATGCAAATTCCACTTTCCAAAAACAAAAAAACTGGGTATGGAAAGTCATACAATGGAGAGTTGACGGAAAGTGTAGGTATTACAAAAATGATTGCTCAAGTGGCGGAGTTGGGGGAAAGAAAACGAAAGAGAAGGTAAAAAGAAAACGAATGGATGCGCATTAGTTTTAATAACAGCCAAAGAGCAGCCAACACGACAAAAGAATTTGGGTGCTTCGTATGTATATATAGAAATAGCATTATATAAAATAGAAAACATGGATCACGTGTGAGGAGTAGGGACGGGTTTGAGTTTTCCTACATCAGTAATTAAACATGTAGACCTCAACTACTGTACCTTCATGTTTCATGCACTGCTGTCCATTTTTGTTTTATTTATTTATTTTTTTGAGTGTAAATTCATTCGTAATAATAAAGTAAAATCAAATTAAAGCTAATAAATTGAGATTAATTAGACAAAAATTCACATATATGATAGGACTCAGAGACTTATGGATATAATAGTGCATGGTAGGTCTCGAACTTAAATATTTGAGTAACAAGTACAATATAATTAGAAATATAAGTTCAAGTAATCACAAGTATTAAATTATTATAAAATAACCATCAAATTATTAGATTAAGAAATGATACAATCTAAACTAAAGTCAATAAATTGGACAAACTCCCATGCATGATAAGACTCAAAAATTCAAAGCTTATAAAAAAAAATACATTTAAATATATATTATCAGATGATTTAAAAGTTAAAAAGTATGAATGGTAGTTTTAAAAAGTAATTTGATAATATGAAAACATAGGTGGAAGTCTTATTTGATAAGTCAAAATTCAGTATGTAAAGGGTAAATACCATTTGTTTCTTAGTAAGCTGAGATTTATGACAATTTTCTCATTGACTTTCTTCTATTATTATTAAAAACTTAACATTTTTATTGATTATATTACCTTAATTTTTAATTAATTATTATTATAAGTCACCTAATTATTTATTTGTTTAAGAAATTTAACATTGTGCATAATTAAAATCATATAGTAAAATATGGTTTCATGTAACCATCCATTCCATTAATCAAATAACATATCCACTTATATATTAAGTAATCTAAATAATTAAACTTTCATTATTTATTTAAAGTGTTTTTGAAGTCATAATTAATACGAAACAAAAGGAATCAATGATGATTAAAGTATAATCGTTCTGTGTACCAACACTACTAAAATCATCCTCAACTAGACGATAAACCTCATTTGGGACACCAAATGCTTCAATTGGCGCCAGCACATTGACAATTTTGTTACCCTCACGATAAACATACACAACTTCGATCTCCCAATCTAATTGTAGGAGTCTCTACCCCTCACTAAAGCATTAACAACATGATCATCATTTTGTGCTTTAATCAGGGAATTTGTTCTCTAAAATCACCTTCCTTGCTCTCATGTGGCAAGCCTGCTGCCCTCTCTCCAAAGCTCCGTTTCCATAATTTAAACTGCTTTTTAACCTAAAACCAAATTTACTTTCTTTTTTTTCTTTGGAGCAAATCACCTTTCTAACCATTATTTATAATCTAATGTATTTTATGTAATATTTATATTGAGGTATACAATTATTTTTTATTGAAATTTATTTCAAATATATCATATATATATAAATTTGTAAGGATTATATAATATTTAAAATATAAATTATATATTTAAATTAAATTTTACAAATAATTATTATTAATTATTTATAAATATTTAAAATTTATATTTTATATATCAAAATATTAATAATGACAGTTTGGGTTTCTTAGTTCCTGAGTCTGGAGGAAAATAGTGGGCTCCGATAAACTCAAGATTATGGAGGGAAGAACCAGCAAGATTTCTTTTGTTTCAAAGATCTCTGAAAAGATTTCTCCGGAGAAATATTTTTAAAAATAAACTAGAATTGTTCACAGTTTAAGGGTCTGTTTGATTGCAAGTAAAATATTTTCCGTAAAATGATTTCTGGAAAATATTTTACTTTTCTGTAAAATGATTTACTGGAAAATATTTTCTGGTGTTTGATTGAATCTGTGTAAAATATTTTTCGCTATTTGGCAGATTTTCTGAAAATATTTTCCGGAAAAGTTGTTTTTGCATATATTAATAAGTATTAATAAATTTTTATATTTTAAATTTTTTTACATATATTGCAATGATTTATTTATAATAATACTCAATTATTATGCTACAATATTAATCGTTATAAATTGAAAAAAACTAATATCAAATAAATTATTTGTAATTGTGTTAAAAAAACAAGTATTGAATAATTAAAAAAAAATAAGTTACTGGAAAATCGATAAACAGAATCAATTTTCTACCGGAAATAAAGGAAGGAATGAAGGAGGCGATAGAGAGGAGAGCAATGAAAATGTCTTACGGAAATTGAAAGGGTAAGATATTTTTCTTAAAATGTAACTCATTTTCCCTTGTTTTGGAGTTCATTTTCCAATTGAAAATGATTTTCCGAAAAATCAATTACGTCAATCAAACAGACCCTAAAGTTTAAACTAAAGCACTCCTTTTTTTTTTTTTTTCATTTTAGTTTTTAGGATGCAGTTTCTGTTTTAGGTTCCCAGTTCCAAACCATGAATGACAAGTGTCGGAGCAGTGACTTTTAATTTTTTCGGGTATCCTGTATTGTTCTTTCCTTTTGGTTTTCTTATTTTTTAAAGCATGGGTTAATTTACTTTAAATATATATACTAATAATTAATTAAAATAAAATATTTTTGTTTTCTTACCAAAATATGAATTTAGATATTTGTTATTTTAGTCACTAAATTATAAAAGAGGAAAAGAGGAATTTGATGTTCAAAAAAATGAAATTTCAAAATTGATTAGGGGAAGTGAGTTTTCAAAAGATGGGTGGGGTTCTTATTGAAAATGTTTTATGTCTGTTTTAGGTCAAAGTCCAGTTATGATGCCCTCCACGTGATATGCGTTTTTGTGAGACTAACAAAACTACGTGTTATACCAGATACAATATTGCCTATATTTTATTATTATTATTAGTTGAAAAAACTGAACATGTCTATTCTATTACATTTTTATCAATTTTATTACCTTAATTTTTAATTAATTAATATTATTAGAAGCGAGTGTTTTCATTGTTTTCATTATTTAATTTTTGAGAAATTTAACATTTTGTATATTGTTATTAGCGTTACTTTTTTTTTCTATTTTTATTGTCAACTCTCGCTCTAAGATAAACTTAATAACTTTTTTTTTATTTATAATTAAAAACATTTAGTAAAATATACATTTCATCAACTCAACAATAAAATTTTTACATGCTAATAAAACAAACCAAATAATAGAGTGTAACATATATGGTAATCTACTAAATAATCTAAATAAAGGTTGGAAATCAAACATTATATTTTTAAATTAGTTTGTATTCTCATGTGATGTATGTGCTAGTTATGTATATTTAATATTTTTTTGTTTTTAATTAATGAATTTCTTCAAAAAAATAATTAAAATTTTAAAAAAGTAATGTAATTGCAAAATATTTAATTAATATAGAATAAGTTATATTAATTTTAAAAAATAATATTAAAACAATGCAAAATTTCATCATTTAATATTAATATTAACCTTACAGGTTATTTATTATATATTGTTAAATAAATTCGATTTTTTTTGTAATTTTATATTTATATTTCCTCTACCATAATCAATGAATATAATTAACTCTTATTATATTTAAAATTTATATAATTTAATTTATGTCTTTTTTAAACTATATTTTAAGCTTAGAAATTTAATATCCATTAATTTTAATATTATATCATTAAAATTTAAGTAAATTAAGTAAAATTTTAAAATAAAAAATAATTTATTTAAAATCAACTATATTTAAATATAAAAATTATAAAGAAAAATATTAAACAAAAGTTATGGAATAATTAAAAAGATTTAAAAGACAATGACTAAAAGAGTAATTTATTCAAATTGTAAACAAATGCTTCAAATAAAGAGTATCATGTGTAAAAAGAACTATAATATGAACTCGTTTTTTTACCTTCATATTACTATAGTATATATATGATTTACTAATATTATGTTTCTATCTAATTTTTATATTTAAAATATAATTTACATACTCAAACCATTTTTATATTAATTGCTTAAATAGTATTTAAGATTTACCTTTCATATATTAAAATATTAGTAACGGTTTTTTTAATATTTTATTATAATTTAAATTCATATATCTCATAAGTTATAATATTAATGAATTTAAATACATATTTTTCATTTACAATATTGTATTTGAAAGACATTTTATCTTCTCATAATTTTTTTAAAAAAGATACTTTTTAAAAGTATTGTTTTTACTTCACTTTCCAAACCCAGGCTCAACTCAATGATATGAAGCTGAAACCTTTTGAGAGTTTAAAACCATGAACCCTAATTTATTTATTATTATTTTTAACTCGGAATAATTTGAATAACGCCTACGCCAATCATTTTAGACGAAACCCGGTTATTCCAACACAAATCTAAAACCTAATCTAGCTTCCAAGTAGATAATCCCAAAAGAAGGATGAGCTTTTAAGTTTGTATTTGTTCGTTTTTGTTTCAAAATGACTGCAAAGAACTACAGTGATGATATATAGTCCAATATTCTTCAATTGATAGGTTATACTTGTTATACTGGTAACAGCAACTACAATATAACCATGGATTTTTTTTATGGTTCAACTGTTTTGTATCCTGACTCACCTTACCAAGCACCTGACAAGACACTTCTGTTACGTCTGACGCTTCTTAAAACACGTAGAACAATACCAACCTGTTAAAGTGAAAGACAACCTTCAAGGATACACAAACTCAAGACAAATGGCGCTTGATAGGCTTCTTTCAAATGAATAGAAAATCCATCAATATTACTCCTGCTTAATAGATAACTTAACAATGACCGAGTCGAATTAGTTTTTTGTTTTAAATGGATCTGAATAAATTGCAAGCATC
This sequence comes from Gossypium hirsutum, assembly GCF_007990345.1. NCBI lineage: Eukaryota > Viridiplantae > Streptophyta > Magnoliopsida > Malvales > Malvaceae > Gossypium > Gossypium hirsutum. Next base: position 12,636,607 of record NC_053446.1, on the reverse strand, counting down.
TCATTTACATACCAACTGGTTGGCTGTTATAACTCCAATTCTACCAAATTCATTCATGAAATGTTGTGCAACCAACATATTTGAAAGGCTATTTTTAGCCTTTTTGGCTCTCATTTAGCTCCAAACCATCCCAATTCCCATATATTATCCTTTATATATATATATATATATATAAGCTAGTATTCTAATCAACAAAGATCCAAAAGAAAAACACAGCAATTCTTAAAATTTTCTCGCAACCCTAAAGCCATTGCATTCTGCCATGGAGAAGTAGAAAATTCAAACAATACTTTCAGACGGTCAATCTTTTGCAACTTTATAAGAGGAACAATTGACAAAATGACCATCAATTTTAAAGCAGCAGCTTCCTCAACCTTGCTTAATAGCTCAAGCTGGTGAAGCAGCCATTTCTGTGTTGGCCATATGAATGTTTTGGTTTCTTATTGAAAATGTTTTTGGGGGTTGCTTAGGTTGAAGTCCACTCTTCATAATAAATGAGGGCCGAGGGCCCCCTCCACGTGATATGCATTTTTATGTAGGCCTAACGTTCTCACTTAGTGGCCAAGACAAATTTGGGCACCATGTTCAACATCTAGGCTAAAATCATTAAAATCTATTCTGACTATAAACAATCAAGGGTTTCAGATGCCGACAGAATTCAACTGTAGAGAGCATTTCAACTGGGGTGCCAATGATAGTGTGGCCGCTTAACCCTGCATGCTAAAATAGGATTCTGGGATTGCTGTTAGAGCAAAGGTGTCGGCAAGAAAGATCGGGGTGGATAAGGATGGGCATTCGATGAGGAACTATGCCAAGGAATTGGACGACAGCATAAAGAAGGTGTTGAGCGAAGGGCAATTCATCTTACAATTCTCTGTCCCAAGTGGCCAAAAGACTTGGGACCAGCACCTCCGAGCATAAGATTCAGTTGCTTAATTAATTGAGTGAGTTGCTTAATTAATTTAGTGAGCATACACGCATGCGGAGCCATTTTCATACAGTAAAAAATTGATGCAGAAAATCACTATTATTCCATAAATATGATATATAAATTAGCTACCAAGTTCAGATCATTTAGAAAACAAGTCTCATAATTGGTTCTCATATAGATAAAAGAAGAGAAAGGTCCCTTGGCTTCCTGAAATATAGACATATCATGCACTTACAGGTTCAGTGGCTTTTTTCAGCCAATCCAGCTCGTTTTTATCCATTGATGGTGCAAGAATTTCCCTGCATTTTGAATGGTAGGTATTTAACCATTCAATCTCCTCAGGTGTTAAGAGGCTCAAGTCAATCAACTTTATCTGATATGGTGCCTGAAACATAAGCCATTAAAATCTAAAATTCAGCTGTCCAGGAAAAGCATATTTGCAATGAGCAAACAAACACATGGATTAGACAGATCATGGTTGATATAAGTGGAAAAATTTATGCCTAGTGACAAACTTACCCAAGTGATATGCTCAAATGATAAGTATCCCTTATCACCAAAATTGAATTCAGTATCAGCCTCCTTGATTACGAGTACATTCTCTAATCTTATCCCAAAGTTCCCATCTGCATAATATCCAGGTTCTGGGAAATGGAATTTCCAAATAGAATCAGTAAATGCTCCATTTATTCACTAATGACACGTTACTTCTCAGATCAAACATACACCCAGTAATATTTGAACATTGAGTAAATAGAATTCTCAAACTAATTAGAACTTCATAATTATGTAATATATGCAGATATGCATACAAGAACCACGCACACAAAGGACGGCCAAGACTGCCTGTGCAAAAAAACTCCAGCTAACAATGACAGCTCAGTCAGTGCATTAACTGCTTGGAAATAGTAAAGTGTGAAAAGCTATGAGTAAAACAAGCATTAAAAGGATGAAATACAAAATGATAACGAAGAAGTGAAAAGAAATCAGTATAAGGAGGGATAACTAATCTACCATCTGTTACTGTCATAGAAGCTTGAAGTGGCACATTACGAGCCTGTGGTCTGAAGCTAATTAGATGTGGCCCTGCTCCAATTAATTAAACCAGGAAAAAACAAAGTTAAATGAAAAGTTTCTCTGAATTAATGGTAACCCTAACTTCTGCAAGTAAGTGTAACTAAATGCTAACCTTCATGAACATTTAGGTAAGATCCAATTCCATGACCAGTACCATGTCGATAATCAAGACCATACCTCCACAAAGGAATTCGAGCTAGAATATCAAGTGCATGACCTATAGAAGCCAATCAATCAAAATAGTCTCTCTCTATATAAATTAGATATTGGAGTTTAGACTAATTCCAGATGACTTCAAGCAAAAATTCTCAAATAAATGAGGAATAATTAAGCAAACAAATAGAGAAAACTTCTAATACCATTTGTTCCATTAGGAAAGCGAGCATTTCCCAGAGCAATATGGCCCTTAAGAACCTGTGTGGAATCCAGTAAGAATAGAAAATGAAATCCGTGTGAATTTAAGGAAAGAACAAAAGTGGAAACCAAGCATTTTAACCTATCTTTACATCAAGAAGTATCTCCCCAGACCCCCCAAACCACCGAAAAGAAAGTCTAAAAGTCATAAAGACTTCCAATTTGCTGGCCATTCTTCAACAGCCTTCATGCAAACAAATTGGGTACAAAATGATCACTATTGATAACTCATTGGATTTATCACCACAAGTAATTTATTTTGTTCTATTCTGGCAAAGATATTATATTCTTCTAACTGAATATTATTTAATTTAAGGCTTAATATGTATAGTCAAATACAGATTAGATTAGACATCTCAATCACGCTATGGTTCCTATCACATGTCACAATCATTCATGTGACACATCATTTCCAAGGCAAAAACAACGAAAATGCCTAGAGAAGGATATGTGGTTTGTATCACAAATACATCAGGAGCTTTGGAAATAGAAGCACTTCAGAATTTCGGATTGGCACAGTGTGACAAAAAGAAACATGAATATAGACACACAATATGAAATATCCAAAAGAGAATCAGAATACATCAGAAGCCACTTACTGAGGTATAGCAAGCCTTCTCATGTTCTGAAGGCTTTCCAAAATGAACTGTCCGAGTTATATCAGTTGTTCCATCTAGATACTTCAATGATGCCATCAAGATTGTCAGTTACAGATTAAGAACCAGACTAAGAATCTAGAATAAGAAATAGTAGGCTTTTACTGATAGTTTTGGTTAATGATAGAAGCAAAATATTAGGATGTGATAGAATACCTGCGCTCCTGAATCAAATAGATAAATGCTATCTGGATCAAGTTCAGCACATGTTTCAGGCTGAGGTGAGTAATGAATGACGGCCGCATTTGGACCAACCGAAGAAATAGTAGGGAAACTTAGGCCTCTAAAGTGCTGCAATTAGTAATAGAATTATTTTTTGTGGCATGAACAAAATACAAATAATGCATACATTTTAGCAAAAAGAACAAAGAACAAAGAACAAAGAAAAATTTTGTAACATGAACAACTATTAATGCATGCACAGCATGTTAGCAACAACTGGAGCGAAGATGCTCATTTCACACTAAATGCTTATGAGTTCAATTTTTCTTTTTCTTTTGAAATGCTCATAAGTTCTGACTATTAGAAAATTCTTAACTTCAAACACTATGATGCTCAAGTTTACAAAACAAAGTTATTGCGGGTAGATGATGGACACAAAACAACACAGCTTATCGCTAGTAATTCAAGAATGCCACTCTCACATTTTATTTTTATTGTTATACCAAAAATGACAGTTTGAATAATTTTCCTTATTATCACAACATAACTTTATCAAAAGTACTGTTACCTCTTTTGTTGCACGAAATCCCTCCAACTTATCACTAGCAGTCACCTCAGTCAGTTTCATAGTCTCTCTGCTTGGTTCATTCAATAGCATGAAAAAACACCAAGAGTCAGTGCACCTATAGCTCAGAAATTTTTGTCAGATGGGGATAGCCTGTTTGGTTTCAGGCTCAAAAAACAGCCAAGTGCAGGGGTGAAAGAGAGGAAATATATCAACTAGCAATTTGATAGCTTACAATCTTTTTTTGCTTGCTCCCTTCCCCTCCAAGAAGTAGCCAGAAGCCCCATAAATCTCTTGCATCTGAGCATTTGAAAGAGAAATAGCATCATTACAAGCTTAACAACAGCCTAAAATCTTGTTGCATATGTTGAGAAATATTGTACTTTGAAAACATATCCAATCTAAACCAGATGAGGGTAGAATCTTAAACAATCAAATAGAAGATTTATGAATTTGCAAGAGAATATAATATATAAAGATCAAAATCCTATACCTGTTTATCCAACCAGACAAGATACTGCACAACAGCTGCACCATCCCGGATATGTGCATTCCTTAATCCATCCAACTCAACTGGATTCTAAAATACAAATTTGAACAATAAATTAATTTAAATGGAACATGATCATACTGAGTTTCTCTATAGATATTAAAGATTATTTCAAATAAGTAACGGCTTCTTCACTAGTGTAAGTTTACAAGTAAACATTCAAAATCTAAGTTGTTACAACTCCCAAATAAATTATTTCCAGAATATCAAAAGAGAGACCAAATAAGCATATTTTATACACTTCTATAGTAAGATTCAACCAGATAGGAAGTGCATCGACAACCTTTAAGGCTTTAGCAAGGGCCAAAGGTGACTGCTGCAGGAGCATCTTCTTAGCATCTAGTTTCGAAAATAATGCATAGCAGCATGAAGCAGGATCAACCCATATAAGATCATTATTGTTTTCTTCTGCTTCACATGTGCCAGTTTCACAAACATCATTTCGACCAGAACTTAATCCTGTGTCCTTATCAAGCTGATTAGATGCTAACAACGCAACATCTGAGCTCACAGCACCATACTCCCGAACTTCAATTCCATTCTCTTGTATGGAAGAGCTCACCTGCATTAACATACATGTAATCAGTAAAAACCTTCTCCTATCTTCATGCAGGGGTTGTAATAACTACTGATATGCAGAGAACACCAATGAATAAAAAATGAAAACTCCTACAAACTAAAATATGAAATCCTACCTTAGATGAAACCTTCCTCTTGTCCACATAAAGGAAAGCCGAGTTCAATGTTACAATAGCAAATGCATGAACGACTGGACAGTAAGAGACATCACTCCCACGGATATTATATAACCAAGCCACCTGCAAAGTAGGTATTTGAACTCCAAAATATAACAACTCAACACATTCCATTCGACCAACAATTTGATAAACCATACCTCATCTAAAGCTGTGATAATAATTCCACGAGCCCTTTCAATAGCAAGCTTCTCTCTCAAATCTTTCAACTTTTCAGCAACAGAACGACCAGCAAATTCCAAGGGATGAACGATAACTGGGTTAGTTTCAGCGGGTGGCTGGTTTTTCCACACCTCATCAACCAAATTGCTTGAGGTTTGAATTAATTTCTGCTGGTTTTTCGCAAAAGCACGTTCCCATCTTTGAGCCGTATCCACTGATACACACCAAGGATCGACCCCAATAGCTGCCTCTCTCGGCAAATTCTATATTAGTTAGTAAAAAAAAATTAGTAAGTCAAAATTTGAAGAACAAGATTGAAATTTCGGGAGGCAGAATAGTAAAACTTACATCAGATATCCAGGAATCAACTGAAGGATCTTCTCCGATACGCATCAGTTGCCATTGATCACTAAGCTGCTGCATCGCTTGCAAGAAATATCGGCCGTCCGTCCATAGCCTTGCTTCATCTTTTGTAATAAGTGCCAAACCTGAAATATATTTCCAAAATCAATATAATCTTCACTAATAATAATGATAAGACGGAAATTTATAAAGAAAAAATAAAACCTGCACTTCCAGTGAATCCAGAAACAAATTCGCGCCTTTTATCACGATCAGAAACATATTCGCTCTGCAAAAATCGATTCAAAATTAAACCCATAAAAAGATTGATTGAAATATTTAAAGGAATTACTATTTAAAGAAAAAGAAAAGTGAGTTTACTTGATGATAATCTTCAGAAGGGACGATTAAGGCATGGAGAGGAGGAGAGTGAGAGGCCATTAAAGACCTCAAAGCAGAAAGTATTTCCGCCATCAAAGACCGAACGAGAGAGTGGCTTTTTTTTGGTTGAAAATTGTAGGAAAGTTTTCGAGTTTTTCTTCAGATTGCTTTTAAACAAAGCGAGGATTGTGGAACCCAAGAAAATTGGGTGCTGATTTCAGGAGGTTGGGCACTGTGTAAGCTGAGATAAGGATGTCTCGATTTGACTCCAAAAAAATAATAGTTGTATTATATGTTTCGTTTGTGTTATAATTACATCGAATTAACTGTTACCACTTGCTCCTTGTTTTACTTTCATATGGTCCGTACTGTCAAGCTTTGACATGATATTTTCAATGCAGATCTTGTTTTGAAATATGTTAGTAGCCAATGAAGTAGCCTCCCAGGGCATGGTATATTTGGCTGAGAAAACAAAATCAAGACGTACACATTTTATTTGGTATAAAAATTAAATATTTCTACTTAAAAATATTTATCAAATAATGTCTAAAAACTAAAATTAATTTGAAAAAATAAAAAAAACTAAACCCAACTGCATATTGTTTAAACATCTAGAGTTACGAGGATTGTAAATAGATATTTGACTCACTAGTGTTAGTCAGGGGTAAAACTAGAAAAAAAATTTAGGGATCGAAATTAAATTATAATTTTTACGAAATTTTATCATTTTAATAGTTTATATCTTTATAATTTTTAAAAGATTAAATTAAAATTTATCAGTTTTAGGATGCCACAGTACAATTTTACTTACTAATTTAAAATTTTAAAAATTTTAAAGAACTTAAATGAATTTTTTTCATTTTAGGGCCCCTACCATAGCCCTAATTACACCCTAGTAGTAATATTTTCCGGAATTATTAATATTTCTAAGCTTTCAAGTATTTGGGAAGTAAAATCAAGGATTTTTATTTTTCTAAAAAAGAAAAGTGCATTCGTAGATTTAAAGCTTCCATAAGTAAAGATTACATTTGACAAGAGACTTCAAACCTTCGAAAAGAACAACCAACAAAATTACAAAATATAATTGTTACTAATATTACTACCCAAGTGCGTCGACCAAATTGTTACCTTCCCCCAAAATGTGACATATCTAGCCACAACAAAATCTCCTCAGTATAGTCTTGCAATTGTCAATAATGAGATCCAAACCATTTTTTCTCATTTTCATTAAGCATCAGCTTCAAACACAGATAATGCATTAATTTCAACCAATAAGTGAGAAATGTTAGATGGGTTGAGTTCCTTTTAATACCTTTTTTGCTCTTTTTTTCCCTAGTTCTCCCTATGCGTTTTTATTTTATTTTATTTTGATAGAAAAAAGAAGAAGAAGAAGAAGCTAATTTAAGAAATTAGCCAAAAGCATTAATCGAAGCATCCATTAAATATCGGAGTATAATTGTCTTCACTGCTACAGGCGGTGTATTGAAAATATATAACCAGATTCAAAGCTTCATCTGCTCTCACGTTTGCCATGCAGTCAGCAGCCATGTTAACCAGCTTTGGTATGTACTGCACCGTAACTTCCCATTGTCTCATCAGTAGATCCTTGATCCTGCTTACCAGGTTTGTATCATCTTCTCTGCTTTGTTCTCGAACCATCTTCACAACACTTACGCTGTCCCTTCCGACCAGCAACTTTGTTAATTTTTTCTCCCAAGCTAGTTCCAGGCCATCCAATATTGCCCAAAGTCCAGCATTTAGCTCATATATTCCTGCAGCAACCTGATATCCAGCTCCCATTAGAGTCCCTGATCAGTCCACCAGCAGTTGCCTTGCCCGAGTCAAGCTTCACTGTACCATCCGTGTTTAGTTTATACAAACCAGGAGGGTGGTACCCTCCATCTTGGACAAACCTGTACTTGACCAGAAGGACCCATCATGCTCGTCTGAATGGCCAAAGTGAGGGACTTCGAGTAAGCTAACCCCTCCGCTATCACACCATCAACATTACAATTTTCTTCGTTATTTATATATTTTATTGGTGTAAATGAACTGAAAATATCTGATGATTATGATTAAAAGACTATGTTATATATTTTTAGTAAACTTATTTACAAACTTGATAAGGAAACCATTTATATAACATATAAATGATAATATTTGAGATTTTTAATTTTTTTATTTCCATTTTCCTGTGAAGTTTATTATTTGACGGGTATAACGATTTCTTTTGACTGAAAATATATTTCGGAGACGGAAAAAAATAAAAACCACGAGTGAAGAAAGACGATAAGGAAGAAGCAAATGGAAAAAGGGTCAGGAGTAGCGGGCGGGTAAGTTAAAAATTTATATCCGTTTTTTTATATTTAACTTAAAAAATGAGTTTAAAATTTTGTTTAAGTTCAACTCAGATAAAAATGTTAAAATTTGAGTTATGCCTATTTGTCTGTATCAAAATTTTTTATATTAATTTTTTATAAAAATAAATTTAAAAAACATAATACATCAAATACACTAAAAATTAAAATAAATTATACTTAAATAACACTAAGATAGCTGTAAATTATCAAGCAAATACCTCTAAAATAATAGTAAAATTAATAATAAAATAAAAGTTATACAATATCCAAATAATAACAATAAAATAATAAAAATAAACTAGCAAAATGATAGAAAAATAATGAAAAACAGTGGCAAAACAATAAAAACAACATTTTTTTAAACAAATTTGGACCAGCTGGGCTCAGGCCAGAAAAACTTACCCGAGGCTCAATCCGTTTAGAAAACAAGTCTTACTTTTTGTCCAAGTCTATTTTTCAAGCCTATATTTTTGTCCAAACCCTCTCACTTTTTGGGCGAACCTTCAGACCGGGCTTGACTCATGATCAGGTCTAGTATGGAGAAATAGAAAAGGGCATCTGGAATAAGGAAACTATAGAACCATGAATTGAAAAAAAAAGTAAAGGTTAAAAATTTGGGGTTATAAAAATAATACTAAAAAATAATTAAATAAAAAAATCGGGGAGAAAAGATTAATTATGAAAACAGGATATTTGCTACACTGTTTTCGGTACCACCTAACACATTGGCTGCACCACCCAACTTTTTCCTCAATCATGCTACAATTATGCCGTTTTTTTTATAAAAAAAAATTAATGGTGCCACCACTATGTCAGGCGACACTGGTATGTATTTCTAAAAGTACTCATATTTCATTGGAATACACAATGAGAAAAAAGATACATTTTTTATTGGTGCAATCGATGTGTCAGGCGACATCACTTTAATTTTTTTTTTAAAAATTGACCTGTTAGGAAAAAAAGCACCTTTCGTGAAAAAAATACAGACGTTAGATGAGGTCGTTGACGACTCAAGCAGGTTTGAAAATCTGGGTCCCACTACGCTGCCAAGGGACACCAACGCTTATATAATACCCCATCCCTAAACCTGCTCATGAACTGAGCCGAGCTGGGCTAGGCCATGACAGAATTTTAGGCTCGAGCCCAACCCAATCCGAAAAATGGGCCCAAATTTTTACCCAAACCCAGCCTGATTTATAGATGCCAAGCCCAAGCCCAACCCGACTCGACCCAAAATTAAGATAACCATGTTTTTTTTTATAGAAGTTTTAGTTCTTTTAGAATAAAATAAAATGATAATAATTAGCATAGGAAAAGCAAAATGCAAGTATGATAACTCTAAATTATATAGATTTTTAGAGCTCCTATTTACTTAGAATTTATGCAAATCTCGAATATTTTGATAGTTAATTATGTGTTTTTAGTACATATTGAGAATTTTGGTATAATTAAAGTAAGATTATAATTTTTGAGTAATTAGGTGTTAATTTCACATAGTTCTACTTTATGTTGCTGTATTTTGAAATTTTCATAATTTTTGCTAAAATTGCTGTAGCTAAGCACATTGATATGTTCGGTGTTCGAAGCCAGTATGGATGATACATGCACATAAGCTGAATATCAATCAGCGTGGGATGGCAAAGCTAAGGCATTGGACTCAAAAAATTTATTCTAACCTAGCTTGGAAGTGGATTGCTGAAAAGAACAAGCCTACCTTTTGTAACAACCTGATTTTCAGTGGTGTCGAAAATAGTGGTTCGAGGCCACTAAATCTGACGAGTAATATTATTTAATATTTATGAGTCAAATGTGATTTTTTTTAAAAATGCATTCCCGGGGACTCCGTTCCGGTAAATCGGATTCGTAAATATTTTTTAAAAATATTTACGAAGCCAGTTGTGTAGTTAATTAGGTTTTGATTAGGCGAGTTTGACTTAATTAAGGTTAATTAGATGAAAGGACTAAATTAAATTGATTGTGAAAATTTAACTATGAAATAGAAAAAAATCAAGGGACTAAATTAATAAATAAACCAAAAATGTGACACTTGTGTGGTAATAATAAAATATATGTGTAATAAAATATATACATACATTTGTAATAATATGTATAATTTACTTATTATTTAAGTATAAGATATTTTAGATTAAAATATTATTATATTATATTATTATATTACATTAATTAATCAAAACAAAATAAAGAAATGAAATAAAAAGAACAAAGGAAGAAACATAATTGAAAAACGAAACAGAGAAGGAAAGAAAGAAAAGGGAAAATTGGAGTTTTGAAGTTCCAAGCTTAATTTGGTAAGTCAAAATTAATAGTCCATTTTCTTATAATGTTGATGTTTTTGGAATCCTAGAACAAAGTACTACTTGATTGAAGTTGAAAATTTGAAAGTTAGTAAATTTTTAGATGTTGTTCATGTTGAATTAATTGATGAATTAGGGGTTAAATTGATTGAATTTCAAGTTAGGAATTAGTAAAGGGTTGATTTGTAAAATAAAACATAAGTTTTGAATAGTAGGGACTAAATTTAGAGAATTTCAAAATTAGGGATTTATGGTGAAATTAAAGAGTTAAATTAGTTTAAAGTGGGAATGGAATGAAAAAATGAAATTAGTTTTGAGAATAAAAGTTAATCTCGGTTCAGGGACTAAATTGGAATTTAGGCAAAAATTGAGTAAAAATTGACATATTTAATGTGAGATTGAATGGTGTTGTATTGATGATTTTTAATTGTTTTAATTCCGTAGCTAGCATTGTACCAGAATTATCAACTAAAAAGGGGAAAAATATAGTTGACGAGGAATAGCTCAGAATTCCTGGCTTGTATTTCTATAATCCGAATCTAATTATTAATTGTTGTATTTTGATTAAATGTTTTAGTAAGTGATTGAGTTGAGAATTATTGTGTTTTACAATTGAAGTAGATTGTCTTGATATGTGATGAAATTATATTGGTTGAATTGAATTGGAATATATATAAATATATATATATTTGTAAATGTGAAATTGTGCAAATATGATAATTGAATTATTTTTTATATGTATAAAATTCAGTTTTAATGCCCAAGTAGATGGAATTTAAAACTACTGGGATATTAGTGGCATGCCATTAAGGAACTTTAGCGCACTCTCTGATTATTAACACGTTGGTACTCTCTGATTACTAGCACGACAGTGCTCTCCATTTAGCACATCTGTGCTCTCTGTTCATTAGTGCATAATAATGCATGTAATACCCCCTACCCGTTTCCGTCGCTGGAATAGGATACGAGGCATTACCAAATTTTATTGAATTAATTTTTCTGTTATTACGAGTTTAATTACTATTCATTTATCGAATCATGTCATGACATCCCTTGGATGGGCCTCCGAAGCCCAAAACATACATCGGGACTAAACTGATATTAAATCGAAGCCATAAGAAATTTTTCGCAAAATCTCAAAGTTATACTTACTCTAGCCATACCAACAGCTAAGTTACAAACATTCATTTCTATGTAATATTGGTATTTAGTCTATACATGCCATTCTTTCAAAATAAGTCATTTTCAAATACCAAAAGATATGGGTTGATAGTGTGATAAAGCTCCGACTAATCTCCATCCTTCGAGCCCCCGAGCACTACAAAATAGGGAAAAAGAGAACGGGGTAAGCACATTGTGCTTAGTAAGTTCATGCAACAAGAATTATACTTACCATATTATACACCTATCACTTAATAACACAAGCACACATCCAATTCACATAAACATATACCTATCACATACAAACTCAACTTTTGCATTAGTTAAGTAAACATCATATAAATTCATTACAAAGACAAATGATTGATGAGCTCATAAATTTCATATTTTTCATTCCCTTATTATTTTATTTTTCATATTTATCTCGTTGAATTTCTCGGAATTTCGATGGATTTTTAGAGGTACACTTTAGTGTACAAATCCGGGTCCGTCAATTCATATTCAAGTGCGCACATTTCCATTTCAGAGAGCACACTCCCGCGAACCTCATCCTTACAGCGGGATTACCAGTCCAGGCTAAATCCCCTGTAATATAAACTCATGGAGTATTGTCGGGATTACCAGTCCAGGCTAAATCCTCTGCAACGACAATTACTCTAATGAGCTTGGATCTGAATTACCAGTCCAGGCTAAATTCAGACCCTAATTTGGATTACCTGTCCGGGCTAAATCCATTTTCCACATATTCTTCGGGAGGGCTATATCAGGATAGAATCACCCGTCCGGGCTAGATCATTTTTACCATCAATTCCTTTTCAGAGATCCATCGAATTTTCCTTCCATTCAACCGGGATTTATTTTCTCTTTTCATTAAGAATATCAATACTTCATCAATTATCCTACAATAAACATCCAACTCATTTTCACATCAATAACAAACATTTCAAGCATTTAAGAATATAATTCAAGTTACACGAACTTACCTCGACACTTGTTCGTAACCAAAAATCTACTAATCCCGAACTTTTTCTTTTCCTCATCTTGCTTCGTATTTGAATTTTCCGGATCTAAAATAAATAAATTTAATCATTAATCTAATATTTTTCATGTTCATATGTAACATTCTCTATAATTCCATTATTATTTATAGTGCATTCAAAGCTGTCTCACTGAGTCATAGTCGCTAAATTATTTATATCTTGAGCTACGGAACTCCAAATTAAGATCCGTTAATTTTCCCTGAAACTAGGCTCATATATCTTATTACCAAAAAACTTTCAGAACTTTTTGTTTAGCCAAAAAGTACAGTTTATTCTTTAAAGTTTCCCCTGTTTCATTGTTTGACAGTTCCGACCCCTCTTCACTAAAAATTAATTATCTCATTATACAGAATTTGGATGATGTTTCTATTTGTTTCTTCTGAAAATAGACTCATTAAGGATTCTAACCATATAAATTATAACTCATAATAATTTTTTTACAATTTTTAATGATTTTACAAAGTCAGAACAGGGGAACCCGAATTCATTCTCACAAAATCTATTATATCTCATGATTTACAATTCCATTGCTTACAACGTTTCTTTTATAAGAAACTAGACTCAATAAGATTTAATTTCATATTTTATTCACCCTCTAATTTGATCTCTACAATTTTTGGTGATTTTTCAAAGTTAGAGTACTGCTGCTGTCCAAAACTGTTTTAGTGTATGATGTTAATTACAATTTTTCCCTAAACTTTCAATAAATGATAATTTCATCCCTGCTCAATTAACCTCTCAATTGAGCTTATTTTTCTCAATTAACACTTTATCCCATCACTTTAAACTACTTTATAAGCTTTGGAAATCGGAATTTTAGCACTAGACTTTAATTCCAAACTTTTTCACAATTAAGTCCTACAAATCAATTTCTATTGAAATTACCTAATAAAATCATCTCATAAACAAATTAAAGCTTCAATTTCATCCTATTTCATCATAAAATTCCAGCACATATTCATAGAAACTTTCAAATTCATTCATAAAATCAAAAACTAATGAATTTAGTAATAAGACCTAGTTGTAAAAGTCTTAAAAACATAAAAATCACAAGAAAAAGGAAAGGATTAACTCACTTGGTGCAAAAATTATGAAAAACCAGCTTGAAGAAACCCTTAGGACGTTTTTGGCTGATGAGAATGCAGAAAAATAAAGAGGAATCTAGATAATTCCACTTTAGTCCTAACTTTTAAAGCAAATTTTGCAATATTCCAATTTTACCCTTAATTCTTCAATTCTCCTGATTTTTCTCAGCCATATGCCGCCCAAAATATCTCCTTTTGGGGTCATTTTCAATTTATGTCCCTCTTCATTTAACAATTGAGCTATTTAACCCTTCTAGTAACTTTTACACCTTTTTCAATTTAGTCCTTTTCACTTAATTGACTACCCAAACATTAAAATTTTCTAACGAAATTTTAATACCATATTACTAACACTTCATAAATATTTATAAAAATATTTTGACTCGGTTTTACGAGATTGAAGTCTCGATACCTTATTTTTACCCAATTTCTTCAATAATTTCTTTTTCTAACTAACCACTAAATCAGTAAAATTTTTCTATTGATATTTTCATACAATTTTCCTATCATACCAATATTCATGCATAAATATTAAAATAAATTTCTCTTTAAATCAGATTTGTGGTTACGAAACCACTATTCCGATAACCTTGAATTTGGGCCATTACAATGCACCTCTGTATTTGTTCCGTATATCTGATGTGTTCTATAAAATCTAATTTGGGCTAAGAATATGATACGGTAAACTGAAAATAGAATGTGAAATATGTTGTAGATACATGGAATACACGAGTTATATATTCATAAATTGATTGTGGAATGGATAGTGCCATTGTTTAAATGATATGTGAATAAATTATGGAAAGGTATTATATATAACAAGTGATGACAATTGAGTATTGTGTGATTTTAAATGTTCAATTGTGCTTAACATTTTATCATACATATTTTATTGTTTTATTTTTTAAAAATTCAGATTATAGAAATACCACTGAGTTTTTACTCAGCGTATGGTTTTGTTTTCCGTGCGTAGGTTAAGTACTTAAGTTTGATCACTACTTTAGCATCCAACAACGATCCCGAACTCAAATATGGTGATGTTTATTTCTCAGTGTCGGCATGTACCTAGAGTGTCTAAATATTAGTTATTTTGTGGTTTGATTATAAATGAAATTATAAGATCTATTTTGGAGAGTTTATAATTTGGATTAAAATGATGCTTTGATGACTTGTTTTGATGATATAAAATGTTTGAGATTTCTGTCTATTTGATCTGTAATCTCCGTTAATGCTCCGCAACCTGGTTCTGGCAAGGGATATGGGTTGGGGGTGTTACACCTTTCACATTGGAGCCCAAACTGTCCATTAAGGGGGAAAGAAACCCAAATTCGACAATGACTTGGTAGAGCAGCCCACCAACTTTGGAACAATTAATTAAGGGTCCTTACATGTGGAAAAAGATCACAAATCAACCCCAGTCAAATCTCATAGTTGTCGTCCAACCCATGCCTTAAATCAAGCAGAAATCAAGCTAGAATCATGAAATAATCAACCCCTCTTTCCATGAAATATGGTCGGCCATGCATGAGAGATTTCAAAGGGATGTTCATGTTATTTTTAGCAAACTCTCAAGTCTTCCCTCATGTATAAATACCAACATCATTCACCTCTCAACTCATCAATCATTTCATTCAACACATTCACTTCATTCTCCTTTCTCTCCCACGCCTAGCCTTCCATTTCCCTTCATTCTTCCCATCCTCTCTTTGAGAGAGTTCCCCTAGTAAGTAGTTCTTGAGAGAAAAGCTCTCTTGGTCGGCCACCTTGAGGAGTGTTTTACATTGGAGCAACGATAAAAATTGGAGGAAGCCACTACGATAGTTCTCGAGAAATCACCAAATTCATCTTAGAGTTTTTTCTTCCTTTTTCTTTAAATTGTTCTTAGTTTATAAACATATTTTCCATTTATTTGATTGCTTTTTCAGTAATGATAATGACATAAATTGTTTCAGCTAGGATGATTCCAATTTCGTGATTCAATTTGTTTCAATCATGTTTATGATATTCTTTGCCTCAATTATTTATGCTGCCAAATAAAAATCATTTATGTTGTTCATGCATTAAAATTTGTTTGACTACAATAGAATTAATTGCTTAATCTGAATCGGATGGTGATTAATGGACACAACATTTGGAAGATGCATGCTTAATTTATATCTGAACAAGAATAATTTAAAGGTCCGTAATAATTCCAAAAGAACACTATTATCTTGCATAACTTTAGATTTATGTGATTAAATTGTTTTAAACAAACCCGTCCCTAGTACTTTACATAAACTCTAAGGAATCCTTAGTTAAATTGTGGCATATAAATATGCAATTTTTTCTAAGTGATAAACATAAGACTTCAAAAGAAGATTATGAATTTCAGATTCTAAGCTAATAAATAATCGAGTTGCCATGGAATTTCTCCGGAACATTTGCTAAACATGTAAGTGAATGAATTGAATCAAGAGTTGCAATCACTACACCAAAACATGCTTTTAGCGGCATCTTTTGTGGCGTTTGGATGACAAACGTAGCTAAAAATTGAGCATTAGCGGCGACAAGAATAAAATGCCGCTAAAGATCTAGCATTAGCGGTGATCCTTGCAAAACGCCGCAAAAAGTCAGACATACAGTGGCGTTTTCTGAATAAACGCTGTAAAAGAACATCAGTAGCGGCATTTACCATCAAGCGCTGCAAAATCTCTTAACCAAAACGCAACATTTTGGTCTTGATGTATACTAGAATTAGTGGCAATTATGGGAAAATGCCGTTAAAGCAAGTATTAGCGGGGCTTCGTGAAAAGCGCCGCAAAATTTTTTAAGGAAAATACATCGTTTTGGTCTTGATGTATATTAGAATTAGTGGCGCATACGAAAAAATGCCGCTAAAGCAAGTATTAGCTGCGCTTTGTAAAAAGCGCCGTAAAATATATTAACCAAAACGCAGAGTTTGGTCTTTAGGTATATTAGAATTAGTGGCGCTTATGGGAAAACGCCGCTAACGCATAGTATTAGCGGCGCTTTGTGAATAGCGCCGCAAAATCTCTTAACCAAAACGCAGCGTTTTGGTCTTGATGTATACTAGAATTAGTGGCGCTTACAGGAAAACGCCGCTAAAGCAAAGCACCGCAAAATATCTTAACCAAAACGCAGAGTTTGGTCTTGAGGTATATTAGAATTAGTGGCACTTCTGGGAAAACGCCGCTAAGGCACAAAGCGCCGCAAAATATCTTAACCAAAACGCAGAGTTTGGTCTTGAGGTATATTAGAATTAGTGGCGCTTATGGGAAAACGCCGCTAATGCATAGTATTAGCGGCACTTTGTGAGAAGCGCCGCAAAATATCTTAACCAAAACGCGGCGTTTTGGTCTTGACGTATACTAGAATTAGTGGCACTTACTAGAAAACACCGCTAAAGCATAGTATTAGCGGCGCTTGAGAAGCGTCGCAAAATATCTTAACCAAAACGCATCGTTTTGGTCTTAACCATGCATTATATAATGTAGGTTATTATATATTTAGTTTATCATATTTGGTTTAGGTTTAGGGTATTAGGGTTCATTATATAATGTTTATTATTTTTGGATTACAGTTTAGGGTTTAGGGTTTACTATGTAGGTTTAGTGTTTTTAGTTTAGGGTTTGAAAGTTTGGTGATTAAGGTTTAATGATTATTATAAGTTAAAAAGTTTATCGTATATAGTTTAGGGTTTTAGGGCCGATCATTATATAATGTTTATTATTTTGTGAATATTAGAGTTTTGAGTTTAGGGTTTATGATGTAGGTTTTGGTGTTTTGGGTTTAGGGTTTAAGAGTTTGAGGTTTAAGATTTGAGGTTTGGGGTTTGGGGTTTAGGCCGCTTTAGTCATGTTAAGAGGTTAATTAGTGTTTTAGGGCTTGATGCTTGTGGTTAACGATTTGCAGTTTATAATTTAAGGTTTACAATGCATGGTTTTGGGGTTTGGGCGATTTAGGGTTTAA
Source organism: Gossypium hirsutum (assembly GCF_007990345.1). NCBI lineage: Eukaryota > Viridiplantae > Streptophyta > Magnoliopsida > Malvales > Malvaceae > Gossypium > Gossypium hirsutum. Next base: position 12,618,682 of record NC_053446.1, on the reverse strand, counting down.
TGACTTTTTTGGTACCAATTTCAAAAAAATGACAAATACGTATTGTTTTTTTAATTATTATTATGATACTAGGGTTCTAAGTGACACAAATGATTAGTTTACTAGTTAATGACGAATGGCATATTTATATGTTATATATGATGAAACAAATTATTTAATTGTGTTATTTACATATATATATTAATCATTTATATATTCACTTAAAAATAGAGTATATATAATTTTAAAATTATAATACATTATTTGAATACTATAAATAATTAATAATTTTGAATATTGATCATATTTAAATTATACACTCTCTAAGATTTATAAAATTTATAAAATTTTAACAATTGAAAATAATAAATCTGTATAAAATTTTTAAATAATATTATTAATAATATTAATAATGTCATAATTTTAATGTATCAATTAAAAATAATGTCTAGAACAATGTATAAAATATATAAAAAACCTAAATATTAGCGGCGTTTGTTCAGAAAACGCCACAAAAAATTTATAAAAAATGAAGCAATACGGCACCGTTTCGTTGACGAGTTGAAGGTTAGTGGCGTTTTTTGTCAAAACGCCGCAGAAGTTGTGAAAGTAGTGGCGTTTTCGCGTAAGCGCCACAAATATTATAATATAAAACGAGGCCGTTTTAATAGTAATAAAAATTTGATAGTGGCGTTTTTAGGGGAAACGCCGCAATGATTGATTAACTTTTCCGAATGAGGCGACGTTTCAGTGTTGGAAAAAATTTTATAGTGGCGTTTTTAAAGAAAACGCCGCAATGATTAATTAAATTTCCCTATGCGGTGCCGTTTTTGTACTGGAAAATAATTTAATGGTGGCGTTTTTTAAGAAAATGCCGCAATTATTTATATATAAACTTCCCCAATGCGGCGCCGTTTGTGAGCTTCATAAAATCTAATAGTGGCGTCTATTATAAAAACGTCGAAAAACTCAATTAACGTTTTGCAAAACGTCGCCGTTTCGCTTAATGAAAACAATTTTGGGGTATACCCCCGAAGCAATCTTCCCCCTAGCCCCAAATTCATCGGCCCCAAATCCCTAATTCGCCTTCTTTCTGTGAATTTCTTGCGTCCAATTTCTTGAAGAATTTCTCATACATCTTCTTGCAGAATTTCTGGAAATCCCAAATCCCTAATTCGCCTCCTTTCTCCTTTCAGAGAAGATGAACGTCGCACAATAGGCCTCAAAAATCTTCAAAGTTCCAAAGGTTTGATTTTGTTCCGATTCTGCGTATGTAATCTTTGGGTTTTCTTGTCTTTCTTAATTTTATTTTGTTTGTTATTCGTTGATGTTCCTTACTTTAAGAATTTTCTCTTCTCTCTGTATAGGGTTTTCGTTCGTTTCAGTTCATCGTCCTACAGGTACTGTAATTATTTGTTTTTACTTTTATTTGGGAATGGTTTCATTATTGGGTATGCAACTGATGTTATGTTGTTTCAGTATAGGGTTTAGGGTTTATTTCATTTCGCTGTTGAAAGTGGTTTTCTTCATCGTCCTGCAGGTACACTGGTTTTCTTCATTGTTGAAATTGTTTTTCTCGAAATGGTTTCAGTGGGTGTCTTAATTTCATTTCATTTAACTGATTTTAGGCTATGTTTCACAGACAATTGTTTTAGTGGATATGTTTGTGCATTTTATTGGTTACTGCTCTGTTATTGTTTTTTCCTCCATGTGTAAACTCTAGAAATCTTAAAGTTTTGAAGTATGAAGTATCTAGCAACAAAGCCTCAATTTAATCTATTTTATTTTTATTAAATTATTACATGTACTTAGGTTAAATAATATTTTTAGTATAATGTGTGATCAGTTACAGAAATTAAAGCTAAAATTGGTAATTTAGAATTGCCGAAATGAACAGATCATGAAATTGAGTATGTCATAAGATTTGAATCGCTTGAAAATGTTGTCATGTTAAGATTTGTTTGAGTATTTACATATGCTAAATGTTGTGAATGGATTACTATGAAATGAGCCTATGTATTGAATGGTAATGATGTACGGTATTTGTACAATTATGAATAAAGTAGTAATGCTTACAATTGAATTTGTTAAGAACATATTTGGCCAGAAATGTGGTATAAAAATGTGAATGGGCTGATTATGTATTTGCAGGTTGGTATCGAATTAGGCATTTTAGAATGAAAGAGTTACGTTGCGATGTCAACTCGAGATTTTAAAATCACATCGATTTAGTCTTAATCTGATAACGAATGTAACATGCTGTAGGTCAAATCTTATGACATACATCAGATATAAAATGTTTCATTTTTATAAAATTCTTTGTTTTCTGGATATAAAATGTTTGAATTAGTCTTAATTTGGGTAACTTAATGTATTGATATCTATAATTTAACGTATTAATATATTAAAATTTAATTTAACGTAGTAATAGATATATTTTTAATATATATTTTTAATATATAAGCTATTTAATATATTAGTCTTAATTTCGGTAGTTACATAAATATATATAATTTAACGTATTAATATATATTTTTAATATATAAGCTATTTAATATATTAGTCTTAATTTCGGTAGTTACTTAACATATTAATATATATAATTTAACGTATTAATATATATATTTTGGGGATATAATTTTAATATATAAGCTATTTAATCTATATTATTTTTCCAAAAAAGACGGTTTTAATAAATGATCGGTTTTAATAAATATCGATTATTCTATATTACTTTTCCAAACATCCCTAGTATAATTTCATAATGTTTTCATTCTTCTTTATATTTCTTAACTTAAATAACTTACATAATACATAAATTTCATAACTTACATTATACACAATTGACATAACTTACATACATAACTTAAATTAAATTTATATACAAACTTACACAACAGTTAACTTACATAATAACTTACATAACTTATATATAAATTTATATATAACTTTCATAACTTACTTATAATAACTTACATAATACATAGCCTACATGACTTACATAATACATAACTTATATATTAACTGTTTTGGTGTAGTGCAAAGTCTTTTTGATAATTTTTAACTTATTTTGATCTTTGAATTAATAAAAGCTAAAAAATATATCATATCAAAACTTCTATTTTATTTTAATATATAACTTATATAACTTACATAATACATAACTTAAATAAATACATAACTTACATAATACATAACTTATATAATACATAACTTACATAATAACTTACATAGCTTATATAACTTACATAATACATAACCTACATAACTTATATAACTTACATAATACATAACTTACATATCTTTTATAATATATACATAACTTACATAATTTACTTAATACATAACTTACATATATTATACCTTAACTTATTACATAATAACTTACATAGCTTATATAACTTACATAACTTATATAACTTACGTAATACATAACTTACATAATTTACTTAATACATAATCAACATATATTATATCTTAACTTACATAATAACTTACATAGCTTATATAACTTACATAATACATAACCTACATAACTTATATAATTTACTTAATACATAACTTACATAATAACTGACATAGCTTATATAACTTACATAATACATAACCTACATAACTTATATAACTTACATAATACATAACTTACATATCTTTTATAATATATACATAACTTACATAATTTACTTAATACATAACTTACATTGAGAAAAATATTAACTTACATAATAACTTACATAGCTTAGTTATACTTATCCCTAAATCCTAAACCCGTGCAATTTTTTGTCAACATCAGACTTAAAGATTTAAGAAATGGACTGGTCTTGGATGAATTTGTCAAGGGTAAGCAACGGTTATCGGAATGGAGTACAAACTTTTTTAGATCTTGGTCTTATTATATATTTCAACTATTTTATATGTGCTGTTATTGTTGTAATTAGGTATTAAGTTTTCAACTATTTTATGTGTATTGCAGATAAAATGCCTAGAAGAAAAATTCCAAGGGGAAGCATTGTTCAAAATGATCCAAACTCGACAGAAACAAATACTACTGAACAACAGACAGTAATTGGATCTTCGAATGTTCTGATTACACCTGAGGATCCTACAGAAGTTCAAAGTAATTTTACATTTAATTTACATGCGTGTTGACTTATAATTGATTTATTTTTCAAATTCTTATATTATAATATACCATTGGCAGCTGAAAATGGTGGGACGCGGAGAGGTCGAGGACGTACGCTACTTAGAGATTTATACGAGTTAGATCTAGTCGAGCGTGTCAATGTATACAGAAACAGTTTTGGTCAACCTGTTGGATCAGAAGCTCGACTTTTAGCAGGATAAATAAGCATTTTAGCACGAAATGCGAATATGTTGCCTATCAACTACGACTCATGGCATCAAATGCCCGATAGCAACAAAAACCAAACCCTCGATAATATTAAGGTAACAAAATGTTAATGTCATCTGTAATGCTTGGGATATAATTTCATTTATATTTACTTTATTAACTTGTGTTTTTTGTAGGCGAGGTTTGCTTTAGAGGTCTCGAATGCTTATGTAAAGAATGCATTGGGAAAAAGATGGAGAGACCATAAAAGTACTTTGAAGAAATATTATTATAAGACAAAAACAACCCTCGATGAGAAATTGCAAAATGTCCCGCCGGGTATGCTGAGGTACCAATGGGAAGATGCGGTTAGATTTTGGCATTCGAAGAAAGGCGAGGTATGACGTACTTCCAAACTATTGTAATTATTTTGGTTTATAGTATTTACTATTTACGTACTAAAAATTTCATAACGTAGGATCGTGAACGAGTTGGAAAAAGCAGCAGGCAGAAACAAAAATTCACTCACATAGCCGAGTCGAGAAGTTTTGCATGTGTAGCTGAGGCGGAGGTATTTTTAATTTTTTAATATTGTCAAATATGTATAACTTTCCATTAAATAATATTTTTACTACTATATTGTAGGAACTGTCATCCGGTCAAAAAGTTGGACGCCTTCAACTTTTTGAAATTACACATAGGAAGAAAGATGGATCTGCTATGACTCCTGAAGCTGGTGAAATTATGGTACGTTTACTTAATACGATTTGACTTGCTTTAGTTATTTATAGTGTTTATTTTCTAATGGTTTAATTCATTGCTTGTAATGCGACTATTGTTATGTTGCATTTTTTTAATATATATTGCGTTCCTAACTATGTGATTTATTTATTAGGAAAAACTAAAGGATAAAAAGGCGGAGTACGAAGCGATTGCTTCTAGTGATAGTTTCGTTCATCCTGAAGACATTGATAACCGGATTATTACTGAAGTTTTGGGTCCTGAAAGGTATGGTCGGGTTTGATTTCAAGGATCTTTTGTTAGCCCAACCTAATATTTTGGATCCAGCTCGCAACAATACATGGCTTCGGGGAGTCAGACTCAAGCTGAAGTTCAGAGGTTAAAAGACCAGATGACTCAGATGCAAGCGACCACAGTTGAGGTTCAAAGGAAATATGAAGAACTCCAGCTACAACTTAAAGTAGAGGCGGTAGCGAGGGAAGCAGAGGCTGTAGCGAGAGAAGTAGAGGCGGTAGCGAGGGAAGCAGAGGTTCAAAAGAAATATGAAGAACTCCAGGTACAACTTAAAGCAGATGTGGCATCGAGAGAAGTAGAGCAGAGCAAAGCAAAAAGTACGACGAACTCCAACAACAGCTTCAGAGTATGATGAAAATGTTTCAGCAGTCGCAACTTCCGCCGTCATAGTGTATTGCATAAATATTTTTATCATTTTAACTTTTAACATTTTTGTAAAAATAATATGAATTCACTTTTATTTATTGATATTAATATTATTTTATTCGTTTAATTTGAAATATTATATAAATTTATTACTTTTGACTGGTTTAGATCTGGTTACTTTTGATTTGTTGCTACGGAGGGCTGAAAATAATGGAAAATTTTATTTTACAAAAATCCCAAAATTAGTGGCGTTTGTGAAGAAAGCGCCGCTAAAGAATATGATCTTTAGCGGCGTTTGTGAAGAAAGCCCCGCTAAAGAACATGATCTTTAGCGACGTCTTTTTTTTAAGCGCCGCTAAAGAACATGACCTTTAGCGGCGTTTATTTTCGTAAACGCTACAAACGTTAGCGACGTTGTCGTTAGCGGCATTTTTTGCGGCGCTTGTGGAAGCGCCGCAAACACCTTTAGTGGCGCTAAAAAGCGCCGCTACAGACTTAAAAAAATGTCGCTAAAAACCTGTTTTGGTATAGTGAATTGTTCTAGCTTATTTATGTTATTGTTGTTAAATCTTGTGAATTGCTGCTAAACACTCATTGCATTTTATTTTATCTCATTTGCATATTAGTTAATTTAATTAGGACATCAATCATCTTCAAATATTTTATTTTCATAACCAACTTGTTAAAATATTAACAACTATGTATACTTACACATTCCGTCGCGAACCAAAATATCCCTGAAACCAAATAGGAAAAGTATAAATTTAACTCAAATTCCTTAAGCAAAATGTCATAGTTGCAAGTTTGAGAAGACTCATTTTCAAATAATGAGTTCTCTATCAAGAATGTAATTTCAACAATAAATTATAACATCTAGTATCTATGTGAAACTTAATGATATTTCTACAACCAGCAGGTCTAACATAATAATAGCAACTTGTTAGGTCCTCAAACAGTGAGCTGCATCTTTGACAAAATGCATTTAAAAGCAAATCACACCTAGAATTGGAAAAAGAAATAGACGAAGAGTTCATTATAGATAAATAACACAAATTTCCTTTGCCATAATCAAATTGCTTATATACATTATAACCATTTTACGGATAAGGGAGTTCATGAAAAGGGTGGGCCAAGTAAGGAATTCTGCTGCAGTTAAATTTTTATCATGTAATGACCAAATTCAGAAGGGAATTTGTAAAAAAAAAAAAACAAATTTTATCGATGGAAATTAGAAATTGTTGGATTCATACTAAATAAAGAAGATGAAAGAAAAATAATAATAAAATGATCAAAAGTTACTAAGGTAGAACAAACCCAGAATAGTTTTAGGTAAACGTCACCAGACAAATTCATCAAATTTGGAATAATTCAAGTAAAAACAAATTAAAGGCAGTTTAGATATCATTTGGCAGGGAAAAAAGTTTTATATTTTAACCATGGCTATTACTGAAATAAAAACCAACTAATTCATAATAGAAGCAGAACCCACAGCATGATACAATTTTCAACACAACTCGAATAACTATAATGTACATAAGATAATTACAAATTCTACAATCGCCAAAAACCTTTACAACATATATATATACACAACATTTCAGCTAACATCACAATAACAAAATATAAGCATTAAAAACTAAGCATTACAATGGAAAATTGGAAACACAAAAATATATAGATTTTTTCTGCACATTTTGAGCTCTAATTTATGCAGTTTCGTAATAATTTTTTGTCGAAATTCATATTTTAATTATAAAATAATTAATTTGCACTTGAATTATTAACATATTGAATTTTAATTGTTTTTATAATAATTTTTCACAAATTTAGTTTATTTTCGACAATTTTGCATAAAAGGTGAAAATTAGCTCGACAGGTACCTCGAAAGGCTCAAACCATTAGGGTAATTTTTGTATCAAGTGAATCAAGAGCATGGCTAAATTATTTTCCAGCCAAGGACGATCCAATAATGATTATTATACATACTCTATATTTAATTTTTATCCAACATTAATTGGGAAAAAATTAATATAAAGTCTGAAGAAGAAAGTAGCCCAGTGTGCTAAGTATAGAGGACTGAACCACCAAGCAATTGAACAGTCCAAAACCGTCCCTATAGCTGGTCCAACCAGCTGATTTTTGCTGATTTTCGTACTTGCAAATCAGCCTTTGAGCTTCCCCTAAATGATATTCAAACCCCTCCATTTTTTGTGCCTTTCACTTTTTGCCTCAAGCTAAATATAACAAAGTTTGAAACATTCAAACTTGCTCAATTCATGGCCAGCCAAGGGAACTTGAATGATTGAAATTTATTTTCTATTTTTAGCAGTCATTCTCACCTATAAATACCCCTCTTCCGTTCCCCATTTCACACACCATTTATTCCCACACATCTCTCTTTCACTCACTTTCTCTCTTCCTTTCCCTTCTTTGTTTTCCCCTTTTTCTTGTTTCATTCCCTAGCCGATTTTCCTCTTGAAAAAGAGCTTTCGTCCACCTTGGAGTAGCAGCATTTAAGTGTTCGTGAAGGCCTTGGATCAACAGAACATGCAGAGAATGAGAGGAGTGCACTAGTCTGGCTTCGGAGAATTACTGGATTTGCTTCCTAGTTCCCTTCTCTTTAATTTTCTTATTTATCTTGTGATCATTGTACAGCTCAATATTTGCCCAGCCCAAAACCCAATTAAACCTTAAACTAACCCAAACTAGGCCCAAAATAAAAATAAACCCTAGCCCATTTTCAGAAAAGAAAAAAAAAAGAAAAACAGCAGCAACCTAGGTACGCCGCACCTAGGGTCTTTAGCTACCTGCCCTCTGACTGCCACCACCCACCGCCGCCTGCAGCCACCTACTCCATCAACGTCAATCACCTGCAAGCAATAAAGAAGACCACAGCAACAAGCAACAGGGGGCTTTTGTTTTTGATTTTCGGTATAAAAACTGATTTTGAACAGATTGTAAAAGGGGGGATGATACAAAAAAAATCAGAAATAAAAGAAAAGAAACTTTGAAGTTTTATTAATATTTGTTCACTGCTTTTTTTTCTTCTTTCTTTTTTTGGCTTTCGTTTTTATATACTAAAGTAAAACAAAAAGAAAAGGGAAGAGGAACTCACTGGAGTCGTTCCGTGTCCTTGTCGTCGGAGGCTTCGTCTCCGGTGACAGAATCAGTTGTTGAGAAGGCTGGCGGTCCTTTTCTTTTGCTTTTTTGAGCATTTTGAGGCCAGATTTGGGCCTAGGGGGCGAGATCTTAAAAAAACACTTTTTTTAAATTCACCGGCCACCGTGCGCGGCGGCGCCGACGCCGGCGACCGGGGTCCGGCACGGTGACTACCGATCGGAGCTAGGACCGGGGGAGAGGGGTTGAGAGAAAATCTCTCTGTTTTTTTTGGAAGGGATGAAAGTGATTTTTTAAAATAAATTTTTGTATTTAAAGAAGAATGAAACGGCCGTTTTGCTGTTCAAGGTCAGGGACCAAAACGACACCGTTTTGGCCCTGACCCGCGCGGTGACCCGACCCTGAGGGAAGGATTCGCGTGTTTTCTTTCAAGGGTATAATTGCGCGTGTAGTCCTTCGACTCTGCAGCGTTTCAATCAAGCCCCTTTTCGCTATTTTCTTTTATTTTTAATCTAGCCCCATAATTTTATTTTTGTATCAATTTAATCCATCGCAGTGCTGCGTTTTGGGAGTCTTAGTTTATTCACTCTTTTGGTCCCTCCCCTTTTGGCGCGTGTTGCAATCTAATCCTTTTTATTTTAAATTCGCCCAATATTTTCATTATTAGTTCGATTTAGTCCACATTTTAATACTTTCATTATTTTAGTTAGTTATTTCAACGTTATTATTTTTAATATTATTAACTATTGTTAGCTTTATTTTCCTTTTATGTATTTGCTATTATTATATTAATATATTAATTAGTTTTATTTTATTTCCAGCTTTATTTTTAATATATGTATATTTTTATATTTTTTTAATATACTTACATACTCACCTTTTTGTGATACCTATTCTTATAATTTATTTTGCATGTATACATATACTTTTAATATATACATATATATGTCAATATACATTTTTTTAATTTTTATAAATATACATATATTTACCTACCTTTATGTTTTTATATGTTTTAACTTTGTACGCATATATTGGTACATATACATATATTTACCTACCTTTATGTTTTTATATGTTTTAACTTTGTACTCATAATTTTATATATTTTATAATTTGTGTACACATAAATTATCTATATACACTTTTTTTTTGTTTTTGTTTTATTTTTTATAAGTATATATATTCATGTATGTACGTACTTATATATTTGTACATTCTAATTTGTATAGACATATACATACATATTTTAAATATATCTTTAAACATATATAGATTATCATATTTGCTTGTATATATGTATATTTGCATTATTTTTGAACCTTTAATGTACATACATATATGTATATATAGATATATTTTATAACTTATTTATATTCGTATGTGTATATACATAATTATATTTTTCTTATATATTTTTTGATTAACATATATGTCTTCATTTCATTTTCATAAACAATATATACATTTACACATACTTCATGCTTTCAAAATATACATTTTGTTTATACTCTTTATATTTTATAATTTTACATACTTATACATATATATATATATTTTCATATATATATATACATATATATATTTACTTACTCTCCATATGTTTTAAATACATATCTTATATATACCTTTTACTTTATGACTCATATATGTACCAATACATACTTTTTATATTTGATGCTTGCTACATAAGTATGCATGTACGTACACTTATAATTTTTTCATGCATAGTAGTTGTAAAAAGATGTATACGTGCACATGTTTTTCATGGTTTCGTCACCTTATACATATACATGTTATATATCTTTATAATTATATGATTTTTGTTAATATTGTTCACTTATTTATTTACACGTTTATTATTGTGATTAAATTGTTTCAACATAGGACTATGTTGTTACTTCACTTAATCTTATACTTCATTATGTAATTGATTAATTGTTTGAATTGACATAGTAATATGTTCAATAGATTAATTGGTTTAGTAAGTTTGTATATGCATTAGTTAGCAAAATACCAAGTTGCCGTGAAATTATTCGTAATAACATGAACATGAGTTTAGTAATTTTAAGTTAAAGAATGTAAATGATCTAACACAATTATGTCATATTGATTAAAACCCATCTTTTAGAAATCGTGCATTGGATTATTTTACTTTTCGTTTACTTAGTTAAATTAGTTTTAGTTTTTAGATCACTTCTTCAAACCAGCTATTGTTTTCAAAACAAATTTGTTTAATTTTACATTTCATAGTATTTTTCTTTCACAGGGTACGATAACACGACATTTACTTGTCACTTTTTTACTTGTCACTTTATTACTTGTTGCGATTGTGTACACTTGCACATTTTTGTCGTTCAAAAAACAAAACAGGCAGTACAATGTAAATTAAATAATAAAATATACATTGTCATTACCATTACACACTTTCGAAAAAAGAACAGAACATTCAATACTTGAATAACCAATTTAGTACAATGTACACAAGGTATTACAATGGAAAACGAAATAGATAGTACACAATAGGATGACAACAATGATCGTCATTTGAACTGAAACATAAAAAGCACAAAAAAAATCTCATTGCTTCAAAAAACCTATTTTTTTATCAAAGGCAGAGCTTTAAAAACAAAAAAAAAAATAGAGAGTTGAAAGAAAAAAAGTTCAAAAATGGTGGTGTTACCTTTGGGTTGCCAGTCAAGAAGCAAAGTGGTGATTGGTGAACGATGATGGACCGGTGGGTGTGTGGTGGACCGGTGGTGACTAGAGTGGTTAACGATGATGGTGGTGGTAGGTGGGTATTGGAATGGATAAGGGGTTTAGAGGTGTTAATGTTAGGGACCTATTAAGCACATTTTGAAAATGAGTTTCATTTTTTATCCAAGCTTATTTTTCAGGCCTGTATTTTTATCCAAACCCTCCTATGTTTCAAATGAGCCTTTGGCCCTAACCAGGTGGCTCGACTTATTGACAAAAAAAAAAGAGAAAAAATTGTTTAGCAATACGAGAGAGAAAAAAGCTGGTTTAGAAAAATGGGGAAAAAAGAACTCATAAAAATCAAAATTGAATATAAGCATATTTTCTTTTCATTTTACTCTTCAAAAATTAAGTTTGAGTTTATAAAGTTAGTTTGTAATTATTTTTTATTATTTTATATGATAATTAGTAATATGAGATACAAGTTATACTATTTAATAAAAAAATTGTTTTGAAATGGTATGAATTGTTTTAATATGAACTAATATTTTTTATTTTTAATTTACTTTACAGGTTAATAACCAATTCTTTTTATATGTTCATTTCAATTAGGGGTAATTTTACAAATAACAGTTGGTTGTCTATTCAAATCATGCCATCAAATAAGAATGTAAAAGTTGATGAAATGAAACAAAAGATTAGTGCGAAAATTGCTCAACGTTGTGGGAGGAGGATGCTCATACTATTTTACAAATTTCCAGTTTTGTCAAATCCGTGCAAATATAAGGATATGGAACTTGTAGAGGATGATGACGTGGAGACCATGATCAATTGTATTGCTTGTTTAAGAATGTTGAACTAATTGAGTTGTTTGATGAGTTAGCTAATGTTGACCCCTTCAAAATATCACTCCATTAAATCAACAATATGGAGTTTGGGACCCATATACGGAGGTTTCGAGAGTGTTTGTCGATAGGCGGTCGTTTGTACACAAGTTTGACTTTGATCTGAATGTTGGGTGAGTAGAACCATGTGATAATAAAGCAACATTGATATGGGTCGGGAATCCACACAATGCTCTGGCTATGTATAATAACCCTAATCTGGGTCCCTATTTACAGATGCATTTGTTGGTGATTGTTATTGATGCAGATGGTGAAGGACCTGACAATGATGATAGTTTTTGTCACTAGGGTGAAGATTTTAATGACCTCGATCTCAATGAGGTCTCGAATGATATCGATGACGAAGGAGGAAGCGATAATGATAATGTATACACCCCTTTGCTCGGGAACCCGACTCATGACATTGTCATACGCAATGACCTTGCCGCCAATGTGACCAATCGGTCACGAGCTCCCCCTCCCCCACAGAAACAACTTTGTTTTCCTGATAGGCCATTTAAAAAAAAATTAAAGTGGTGCCATTTGAGTCCTGACACGTTGATGACACCAATAAAAAATATCTTTTCATATTTTTCTCTCTCCGTGTATACTTATGAAAATACAAGTATTTTTAGAAATACGCAGGCGGCACCATTTTTTTTAAACATCATGGTTGCATCATTATTAGGAAAAAAGTTGGGTGGTGCCACCAATGTGTCAGGCAGCACCGAGAAATGTTGTAGCAAACGCCCCATTTTTGTAATTAATCTTTTCCCCAACCCATTCCTGTATTTAATTAATTTTTAGTATTATTTTTATAAAAAAATCCAAAATTTGTGGGCCTATTATTTATAATTATTAAAGTAAACAAATATTATGATAAAAATATATAATATTTGTCTAGTTAATTTACTTATTTGATTAAAATTTTAATTTTTGTAAAAAAAAAGAATTGTAAGTATAAATTAATAAAAATATTAATATTTTTATTTAAAATGAAACATTATAATGTTAAAATATTTTATAAAATATTTTTATTGTTGTGTCTTGTTGCACTCGTATTCTAATTTTTTAAAAATTGCCACGTAGTTGTGTCCATATTGCGTCATACTTGTATTATGTGTTTGTGTTCGTGCTTCATAGGTAATGGGTTTAACAAAAATGTATAAAATATTATTTTTACCTTGATCAATTATTTTCTCCTCATTTACACACAAAAAAATATAAAATTTTTAATAAACACTTAATGGTAAAATGGACGAAACTTTTAACAAAAGGACCATTTTGCTCCAATTTGAAATATACAGGACTAGTCTGTTCATTTTATTAGCAGGGTACCAAAATACAATCCGGAGTATGGTACAAAGAAAAAACTTTTAACAAAATGGACGAAACTTTTGACTCTCTTTTTTTGGAACCAAGGTAACTTTCATATTTGTTTACAATCTAAAATAATAATAATCCTTTCAATATTGGTAGTTACCCATCTCAACAATATAATCATATCATGTTTAGATTTATCAATGCAATCCTAATAGATTGAGATAAAAGCATAATTGGATATTGATTCGATCACTGTTCAGATTTTGATCACATTTGGATGCTAATTGTTTTTTACTTGAATTACAAATCTATGTTGCTATGTAACAACTAATGTGAGAAGTTGCAATTAATGTCTTATGATTTAGTCTATATTTTGTATTTCATAAGTTAATGTCCTTGTATATAATTGCCTATATGGATCTTAATCTTCATTGTTCAAGCCGTTTAATCTTCATTGTTTTTTAAGTAATAATGTCTCAAATATTTTTAGTTATGAGTATAATGATATGAATCGTCAAGCACCCAAAAATATATGAAAAATAAAAAAAATCATGCTCATATTCAACCCTCATATTACGTAAAGATCACCTATCTGTTATTAAAAATACATTTCAATATCAAATGATTCTCATAAGATAGTATGAGAAATGATGGAGAAAAAAAAAGAAATCATTTTCAATGAATTTTTTATGATAACAATGCGGGAAAGGCACATGTTTAGGAAAATGCTCTTGGCACATTTTAGCGGGACTGTTGAACATTGAAGATTTTTCTTGTTGATTTTTGCAATTTATTTATCTTTCGATTCTTCTTCTTTCTAAATCTTTGTTGATTGTTGTTCAATTGTTTGTTGATAAAGGAAGTTTTAATGGATTGAAGGAAGTTATTTGAAGCTAGCACAAACCAAGCCTTATATTTTTTCCTTACCCAATTTTGAAATCACTGTTAAGTCACCAAGCGAGATTTTTGAGGAAGGTATTAGGATTGGGCAACATTCTCACTAGCTCGAGTCCGGCTACCAGACCGGATGAGGGGTGTTATAGCACCAATTTCTTTGATTAATATTCTTATTGAAAACAAACTGAATGAAAGCAATTATGAGAAGTGGAAACGAAACCTCCACATTTTCATCAATCTCTCATTCCTCTTAATTCCTAAATATTTTTATGTCAGTTAACCTTAAATTCTTGGCTGAGTGATAACAAATTGCTATAAAAGTATCTTGGATGCCACAAATGCTTTGGATGTTGTTTGTTTGGAAAATGAAATAAAAATTGCCCAAATATGGTTGTTTCACCTATTAAGGTTTAGAAAATAAAAATGAGATTGTTGAAAAAGAAGTTCCTAAAGGTACTACTGAAGATCCTTTTGTAAATGATGCAGAGACCTGAAGAGAAATGGTGTTATATAAGAAATAAAGAATGGTGATTCTTCCATGAAAGAAATTTTTACCTTAAGGAAAGGAAAATGTACCATAATTGGTTCTAGTAATATATTTACCTTGTTAAATGCAACTTGTGAATAGATGATTCTTCAGTTAATGGATCTGATGCAGCTCTTAAGCATCAAGTAGAGGTGGCATCTTCAAAATCACCAAGGAAGCCTAGAGCAACTTTAATAGGATCGTTAAATTTGATATAATAAATTAAGACTAAAAAGAAGAGACACAGAGAAAAAGTTAAAAGGAAAAATATGGTGGTTTTACCTACCAGTGAAGGTATGCTCGATAATCCTTCTTTATGCTGGTTTCATTTTAGGATATACAAGGATTTAACATTCCTCTAAAGCATAAATTATAACTCATAGAATTAGGCATTTGCATATTGATATGTCTTGTCTAATTGAAACTGGAGTTAAGCAGGATTAAGCTCAAGCTATTCTTGGTAGATTTTCAGAACTAGAGGTGTTTATCTAGTTATAATGATGTTGATAATGGGAGGATTTAGGTGCTTTAGGAGGAGGGATTTGATATTGATTTTATTGTTTTATCTTATTGATGTATTACTTTTTGTACCAAATATCATACCAAAGAAATTTATATGATAGTTTTTATAGAAGCAATAGTGGAGTGGACAAGAAAAGGCCTTGGCTTAATTTAGCAAGTATTAAACATATTGTTGGACCAAATTCATAGTTGTTGGCTAGTAATTAAGATATCATTGTATCTCCTTAGGGAAGTTTTTATTAAAGTGCAATTTATCTAGTTACTGATGATATGATAGAATTTCAAGATTGTCTTACTACACTAGGGGTGGTTGATTATACATATAATAGACCTATCTTGGCAAAACCACCAATAAGAAAGGTATCTTGCAAGGACGTTAGATAGGATTTTGGTTACTCCTAAATGAATAAATGCATTGTCTCACACTTAGGTTGAATTCTCAACACCTGGAGTTTGAAATCATTCCACTACAATTCTATGGCTAGTCATACCTATTTCTTACCCTAAACAATTCAAGTTCTTCAATTTCTAGTCCAAACATTAGGAGTATTTAAGAATTTTTGAGAAATCTTGACAAGATGTGGCATTTGGAAACCTTGTGGAAAAGTTGTTTCAAAAGCTTTAAAGGCTTAAAAAAGAGAAATGTAACATCCCGATTTTGGGACTAGTCGGAACAGTGGTTTCGGGACCACAAATTCGATGAGAAAAAATTTATTTTTACTATATTTTTATGGTCTACAATTTCACGAAATGATTTCATGAAAATTTCGTTTAAAAATTTCGACGTTTGAGCACTCAATTTAGTCAAAAGGACTAAATTGTAAAAGTGCAAAAGTTGAGTTCTACATGTTAAATGTGTCCAATTGTTATGAAACTTTAAATTGGAGGTCCTTATATGGTAATTAGACCATTGGTTAAGTTGGTAGACAAAAATGGACATGAGATAAGTGAAATAGGAAATTTTTAAGTTAGGGGCAATTTGGTAATTCAGTAATAAAAAGAATTAAAAAGGGAAAAAGATGGCAAAATGTTCTCATCTTCTCCATGGTGAACGAAAATAGCAAGGGGGAAGCCATAGTTAGGGTTTTCCAGCTTCCAAGCTCCATAATCAAGAAGAACGGAATCCAGGGTTAGAGAAAGGAAAGAATAAGGTTGAAGACTAAGTGAATGGATTTGGCTATATTTTGTACCGAGGTAAGTTTACGGTAAATAAATGCAATATTTCAATAATTATTATTAATGCTTCTATTTTCCAGCAATTATGTATTTATTTCATGAAATCATTTAATATTGACTCAAGTATTAGATGACAGAGAATTAGTGCTAAAAAGTCCCGTTGAAACTTTTGGAATGTATCGGATACAAATGTCATGACATTTGGGTAAAGAGATCCCATGTAAGACCATGTCTGGGACATGGCATTGGCATCATTGAGGTTATGAGAGGTCCCATGTAAGACCATGTCTGAGACATGGTGTTGGCACCGATATGAGAGGTCCCATGTAAGACCATGTCTGGGACATGGCGTTGGCACCAAGATGAGAGGTCCCCCGTAAGACCATGTCTGGGACATGGCATGGGCACCGATATGAGAACTCTCATGTAAGACCATATCTGGGATATGGCATTGGCAGTAAAGGAAACATCCCATGTAAGACTATGTCTGGGACATAGCTTTGGCATGTTATTATCAGACAGGAGACCCGAGTATCCTTAGTATTCCAAGTGGTTCAACGAGCTAGTAAATAGACTATGTTACATGAAAGTTCAGGTAAAAGCATAATAGACAAGTTAAGGTGAGTTATAAAGATTAATAGTATCTCAGTTATCAGTTGAGAAAATAAATTTCAACGAGGAAGAAGTAAGTTATAATCATGAGTTGTTTAAGCAAGCAAGTAAGCAAGTAAGGGAGTAAGTAAAGAAGAAAGTAAAGATCATGAGACTTGATGATAATTTATGAATACAATTATTTGTGACAAATGTTGTTATTTATTTACTTGTAAACTTACTAAGCTTTATGCTTACTTCCTTTATTTTCCTTCTTTCTTTTATAGTGTCGCCAAGTCAGTTCGGGGATCACAAGGACGTCGGAGTTCGTCTCACACTATCTACAGATATCTCGGTATTATGTGATTTTGAAACGTGTAAAGTTATGGCATGTATAGGGACTTAGTCATTTTGAGTGTGTTCATATGATATGGCTAATGTTTAGCTATTAAAATGGATAAGCAAGAATATGTTTGGTATTATGTATACCTAGGTGATAGTTTATACCTAGAAATTGTGAAAAAGTAAAAATTTGCAATGAAACAGATTTCAGACAGCAGCAGTGACGTAAAAATTTGCAATGAAACAGATTTCAGACAGCAGCAGTGACGTGACTTTGAAAAATCACCAAAGATAGTATAAAATGAATTATAGGGTGAATGATATATAGAATTAAATCTTATTGAGTCTATTTTCATAAAAAAAATAACGATGTAGAAAAAGGAATTTTATATTCTGATATATGTGGATTTTAATTAGATATGGTCAGAACTGTTTTTGGAGTCCCCTGTTCTGACTTTAGAAAATCATTAAAAATTGTACAAAAATATATGAGTTTTAATTTATATGTCTAGATTCCTTAATGAGTCTATTTTCTGTAGAAACAAGTTATAACACCATATTAAAATCATACAATGAGAAAATTTAATTTTAGCGACGAGAGGTCAGGACAGTCAAACAGTAAAACATGGAAGATTTTAACTAATAAACTGTACTAATTGACTGAACCAAAAATTCTAAAAAATTTATGGTAAGAAGATATATGATTCTAGTTTCAGGGAAAATTTACGGATCTAAATTTCGAGTTTCGTAGCTCGAGTTATAATTAATTTAGCAACTACTACGCGATTGGACAGCTTTGTTGTAAATAGTGAAATTAATTTTAAAAGCAAATTTTTATGCCTCAAACTAGTAAGCTAAGTCAAGTAACGCCTCGTGCTCGATTCCGCAACGGTCTCGGGTAAGGGGTGTTACAGTTGTAGTCTTTAAATTTTAATTAATTTGAAATTTTTCTACAAAAATTCAAGCAAAAAGAAAAGGAGTTGGAGGAGGTCCAATTAGCTACTCATTTTTCCAATTTTGATCTTGACAAGAAAAAAAGAGAATAAGTTAAAGACTAAGATGTTTTAGCTATTGACTATTGAAGAAATTTTTTTATAGACAGAAGACAAAATCTAGCTAGATTTGTGAAGGGGGTCAAAATACCAATTTTTTTACAATATGATTTTTGTCAAATGGAGCTAGTAGACTATCAAGACTTTGACTGA
Organism: Gossypium hirsutum; assembly: GCF_007990345.1. Taxonomy (NCBI): domain Eukaryota; kingdom Viridiplantae; phylum Streptophyta; class Magnoliopsida; order Malvales; family Malvaceae; genus Gossypium; species Gossypium hirsutum. The sequence goes on along the minus strand of NC_053446.1, from coordinate 12,599,692 downwards.
TGGAGAGGGAAGCAAGCTAGAAACTTTTGAGAAAATCTCAAGTAAGATTATAAGTTTCAATAAATGTTGATTGGTATAGCTGATGAAAATGTTACCAAATGCTCAGTATAGCTTTTTAAAGAGTTTTTACAGTCTTCATTATCTGATGTTGCTCAAGAGAAATTAGTTAGAGAGAAGGGAAGACATAGAGGCATGCATGTTTGAGAAAAATAATGAGAAGGCTCCAAGGCCTAATTGATACACTTTTCATTTTTTTTTCAAAATTGTTTGGACCACTATAGGGCAATATCTAACTAATGGAAGTTGTTATTTTATGAGACCTCTAAGTTACTTCCTACTTTTAACTCTACATATGTGGTGTTAGCTCCAAGGTGCCAAAATCCCATTCATTTTAAGAATTTTAGGTCAATTTCCTATTGACCGATGGTTTGCAAATGCATAACTAGGATTTTAGTGAAAAGAATTGCAAGGTTGCTTCCTAGTTTTCTTCTTGTTATCTACCTTTATTCAAGGCAGGAATATCACTAACAACACTATGTTAGCTCATGAGATTGTTAGAGGCCACAACAACTTATCTCCAATATGTGCGTTAACAATTAACCTTCAAGAAACTTTTAATCTATGTAGCTGGGATTTTGTCTTTTTTGTCCTTGAGGTAACAAGTTTTCCTACACATATAGTGGGTTGGATTAGTTATTGTGTCACAGCCTTAAGGTTCTCTATTTCTGTTAATGGAGGCTTAGTGAGGGTTTTTAGAGGAGCTAGAGGAATAAGAATGGGAGACCCACTGTCTCCATACATCTTTTTCATATCAATGAATGTTTTATCTCGACTATTAAATGTTTCTATGGGGCATGAATATTTTTAAAGTTTTATCCAAAATGCTATAGTAGAGTTAACCCATTTAACTTCTTTTAAAGATAATTTATTAATCTTCACTAGGGTCATTGTGGATCCAACTATAGGGGATATGGAACACTTTAACTTCTTTTTACCAAATCTCAAGGCTTCAATTAAGTTCTTCTAAGAGTGAAGTTTCTATGGACATGGACGATATGCATATGATTATTGGTTTAAGATAGTGAGCTCTTTGTGAGATATTTGAAAGTGCCTCACAATGAGACTATTAATGAGATTTTGCACTCCCTACTAGAGAGGATTTGCAAAAATAAAAATAAAAAATATTAGTTGGTTAACAAAACAATTACGGTATGTGGGGAGAATGCAACTCATACTGGTTGTGCTTTTTAATACTCAAAATTATTAGTGTTATCAATTCAATCCACTGAAAGGTTGTTTTTAAAAAGAATGAATCAAATTTTTGCCAATTGAGAAGGAAATATATTATAGTCGAGGGCACTAGGGTCAATTGGAGTTAGATCTACTCACCCAAATCAAAAGGTGGGTTGGGCATGAAAACTTTGGTAGAGTGGAGAAAAACTAAGAATTGCTTAATTAACTACTAAAGAGGGCTTATTATGAATTGCTTAACTACAAGCGTATGTTTTGAGGGGTATTTAATTTTGGCATACGTTAGCTAGTGGAGGTAAAAGCTAAAATTGGAGGAAATTATTGCAGCTAAGGGAGGATTCTACTACTGCTATGAGCCTATTAACTGATGGTAGCAGCAAATTACCTATTACAAAAATTCGAGAAGCAAAGGTACTTGGCATGAGCTAACATGGTTTTTCTATATTGATAGGTATAGAATCCATCAAAAATAATATTCTTACGCCTAAATAGTATATAAATAATAGTATAGGGAGTAATGTCCATCCCACAGTGACTAGGATATCTAAAATTGTCCATCGATTTAACCAGGTTGCACAATCAGGCACCTGTTGTGCCCAGAAGGTGTGACGATCTGTGCAAAAAACAAAAAGGGAAAATTAAAGCTGATTAAAGTGAAAATATTAAAATCAAAATAACTATAAAAATAAATATAATCAAAATTAAGTTGAATAAATTGATGTGATGATATTCTAGTTTCATGCTCAATTTTAGCTTCGGTTTCAAATCAATCCTTGATAACAAGTCTTTTCCTTCAATTGATAGTGGTCGAGAATACCTCAGACCACCAACCTTTCCGTGTGTAAATTAATTGCGGGAACACCCAACAACTAACCCTTACTAAATGAACAACCATGAAACACTGTTCACGATTTAGCTCTTCAGTAGCCTTGCAAACTAGAAGGGCCCAACTTGAACCAACGACCTCAACCGTGTAAGTCATTTAAATTCTCTCACTATTTCACTTAATGGATCCAACCAACCACTTAATTAGATACGCCAATGTGTTCTTCGGTAGACCGAATACAATAGACAATCGCATTGGTTTTCCGACTATCAATATCAACATTGAATCAATGAGCTCTTTTTAACTTGGTGTCAATACAATTTTATGAGATGATGATGTCTCATTAACAATAGAAATAACAAACACTGAAAAAAAGATTTTTAGGTACGATTTCGAGTCTCACAATTCTAAAAACTAAATAAAAATCGACCTAAAGCTAAACCAAACTATTTCATAAAATTAAAGAACAATAAAAGGAAATATAAAAAAGGAAAAAAATTGTTTAAAAAAGAAAAAGAAAACAAAAATGATTTGGTTTTGCGTAAATGTGCATCCCCTTGGCTTTTTTACCCAACTAACCCAAAACAATAAATATTTACGAAAATGATCCAAGTTAAAAAAAAACTATAACCAAAACTACTTGAAATATATAATGTCAAGCGGTGTCTGCACCCCGATGGCCAGCACCAAAGTCCAACATCGTGCAATCATTACTTTATGTTTGAGTCGGGGATAAAATAATTGTTTTTTTTTGTGCTGGCCATGACATAAGTATTTCTTCGAGTACTTTTTTAAAAATAATGGTATTTCCATGTTCAAAAAAAATTTCAATAGGTTCTAGCATGTAGGTGGCCGACACTAGGGAAAATTTTCAAAAAAAATTTTGTCAGTGTTTTTTGGTGTCGGCAGTTCATATTTAGAAAAAAAAAAGTTTGTCAAAGTTGGTGTGGAGTTCTCGTTGCCGGCACCGGTGTGATTTTTGGAAAAAAATTTGTCGGCGTGCTTTGGTTGCAGGACCCGTTGACCCTTTTTTTTCAAAAAAAGGCCTAAAACACTTGAGAAAATGAAAAGATTTGGGAAGAAGAGAAAAAAAAAAAGGAAGAGAAGAAGAAATAAATTGGGGAAATAAAAAGACTTATGGTAAAGTATGGAAAATTTAGGGGAAATTAAAGAGGTCCTCAATTGTAGTAAGGGGAAATTAATGTGTTCTTTTTCTTTTCAAATTCCAATGAAAGAAAAGATTGAATATTGACCCCAAATAAAAGAGTTTAAATGGCCAAAATTATCATGCAACACGAAAAAAAAAAGATTATGTAGCTAATGTGAAATCACATTTTATTTAATGATGATGATAAATATAGAGCTGTGTCCATTTCTCAATTTAAAACAACGTATTAATAAAACTCACCATTTAAAAGAAATCACATTTTACTTTTCATTTTCCCAATTTATTTCTTATTCTTTTCCTCTCTTTTTCCTTAGTCTTTTCATTTTCTCAAAAATCACATCGGTGCCGACACCAACACTAACAAACTTTTTTAAAAAAATATGAACCGATGCCAGCACCAAAAAGTACCGACAATTTTTTTTTGAAATTCTTTTTCGGTGTCAATCACCTACATGCCGACACCTATTAAAAAAATTTTGAACAGGGAAATACCAGTATTTTTTAAAAAGTACTCGAAAAAAATACATACGGGTGTTGGCCATGGCAGTGTCGGCACCAAAAAAAAAATTTATCCTTGACTCAATTACAAAGTGATGATTACACGATGATGGACTTTGGTGTCGACCATCGGGGTGTTGACACCGCCTGACACTATAGTTTTCAAGTCATTTTTGTTATAATTTTTCAACTTGAATCATTTTCGTAAATATTTATTCTTTTTGGGTTAGTTGGGTAAAAAAGCCCATGCCCTCCTAATTCAAATATATATATGAATATAGTATTATAATATTTCGTTTATATTCCATTCATAAATAGTGTTAGTATTGTATTTATTTTGAAAAAAAAATCTTTAATATTTTTTTGGTAAAGAAAACTAAATTCAGGAAATTAAATTACACTAACTAAATCAAAACAACCTTTAGACTTATCATTAGCTATGTCCTCGATCAAGTTGGGGGCAACTACCTCTATCACATTAATACCCTTTGAATCTCCATGTACCATCTTGGTAATCTGATCTGCAATTTGATTAGCTTCCCTAGGAACATGTGAGACCACCCAATGCTTGTTATCCTTGAGCAACTGATGAATGCGTTTAACTAGTACTGACATCGAAAGGTTCGAATTCTTTGTCTGCAAACTCTCAACCACCTCTACACTATCAGTATGAATCAAAAGTCTGTCCAAACCTCTGTCTCGTATCAATGTTAACCCATCTAGAATGCCCTATAGTTTAGCATAACAAATCGAGCAAGTCCCCAATGAGTGATTAAAACCCACGACCCATTCCCCCAAATGGTTCCATACCACACCCCCTACTAAAGCAGAGCCTGTAAACAAATTAATAGTGCCATCAATGTGCAAATGAAGCCAATTACCTGGAAAGTGATTCTTCTGAGTGTTGGTACACCTTCAACTCCCGACTTCCTTTTGTGTAGCCCAAACTTGTTTTGCCCATGACATAGAAACCTTCACAACCTCCTCAGCTTTCCACGAAATTCCTTGGAAAACATAAAGGTTCCTATTCTTCCAAATATGCCACCCAATAAGACCAAACAAGCTAGCCCAACGAACTTCAGTCGAAACCATAAACTTGTGAGACTGTAAATTCGAAACTAGCCAATCAAAAAGGTTAGAATTGAAAAAACCAGTAGCCGGGCTCCTTGGCACCACTTGCTCCCACACCTCATTCACCGCTAGGCAATCTCGTAAAACATGAAGGGTGTCTTCAACTACATGACCACATACCGGGCATGATGCATCTTGTCCAATGCCTCTCCTTACACGTTCCAAGTTGTGCCTCTCCTTACACGTTCCAAGTTGGTAAGGAGACGTTGCTTGAGGGTAAGCCAAAGGAAGAAATGTACTCTCTGAGGTCCCTTAAATCCCCAAAGTGTTTTCCACGTTGGATCTTTAGTATTCCAACTATTCTCTTACAAAGAGCAGTAAGCACTCTTAATCGAGAAATCACCTTTGGAACTTGGTAACCAAGAAATCCTATCTGATCCAGCATCAAGATGAGGAAGGGGAATACTCACTAAAAGCAGAATAATATCTTCAATGACCCAAATGCGAAAGAGATCAAGATTCCAAGCGCCATCAGGAGTAACCATATCTTCAAGATAACAATCTGGTTCCAAAGACCAAGTTGAAGTTATCACTTTAAATAAGGGTGCAATATGTGGGATCCACGAATCATGCCAAACCCAAATAGATTTTCCATCCCCTACCGACCAAATTAAATTATCTCTAAGCAACAACCACACCGTAGATAATCCCTTCCAAAGAAAAGAGCTATTATGATGCAAGATGCTATCCGAAAGAATATCTTGCACCCCATTTTATTAATTTGTTGTTTATTTGATTGGTCAGAGTCAAATTGAAAAATTCTATGTAACATGTTAAATGAGTGTTGAACCTACATTAGGGGATTTGGGGTTACTAATTCACACTTATAACTTTCCAAAGCATCAAGTTTATTTTAAATTCTTGTTAAGAAATCATTCTAGGGCTTTTGGAAAGATTTTGATATTTCATATGGTATAAATATTGGTTCTTTATAATTTGTTTTCAATAATTTCTTTTACTAATTCTTTTCTAATTGGTTGAATTTTATCAAAATTTTAATATAATCTAATTATTTTTCTATTATAGGGTTAGATTTGTATATATATACATATCTATCTATATATAAACAAAATACATAAGCTACTGTAGAAATTTTGCTTCCAATGGTTGACACGTTAGCTCTTCTTTTTCCCGTTCGGGTGTATTGAAAAAGGAAAACAAAGGTTTAATTATCCATTAGTCCTTATACTTTTTAAATTTTTGAAATTTAATCATTGTACTTACTTTTAAACTATATATCTATAACTATATATTACAATAAAATACGTAAGCTACTGTAGAAGTTCTGCTTCCAATGGTTGACACGTTAGCTTCTTCTTTTTCTTTTTTTTTTTCCGTTTGGGTGTATGGGAAAAGGAAAAAACAAAGGTTTAATTATCCATGTGTCCTTATACTTTTTAAACTTTTAAAATTTAATCCTTTTGCTTACTTTTAATTTTAGAAATGTTGTCATTCTATTTGTTTGATTTAAAAATTAACGTTCAACCGACAACATTGTTAATTATTAAACTAAAAAATTGATAACATTGTTAATTAACTTCTATAAATTTGAATTAGAATTGTCAATTTAACTTTAATTTTTAAATAAACATTTGCATACTAAAATGTAGTATATTCAAAATCACACAAGTCCAATAAAAGTGTTACCAATTGAATTTTGATTTTTATCTAGAGGAGCTAAATTCTTGAAATTAAAAGTATAAGGCTAAATTTCAAAAGTTCAAAGAGCATAAAATGGGAACATAATTAAACCAAAACGAGAGAGAGAGAAAAATAAAGGAAAACAATAAAAGAAATTATATATTTGGTACACTGTTAATTGAGCTTTTAAACTTCATAAGTAGGATCAAGGGGTTGGCAACTATTCTATAAGGGTATAGTAAAAAATTTTAAAAAAAAGACACATCAAATTTTTAAAACTGTTTGTGGAATAAAAAAAGTACACTTCCAGTGTACCAAATACTCATCCATATATTTATTGTTACAAATTTATATAAAGAGAAATTTGTATTTTATTGTTAAGTAATGTATTTAAAGTGATTAGTTCGAATGTTGACTCACACATTGATTTAAAATTTAAGTATTTAAATGATTTTATTCGTGCATCCACTATCAAATCAATTGAAATCCATATTTATTTTGTTTGAAAATTAAGCCTTTTAACTCCACAAGCAAAATTACAAATCTGAGTAAGTTCTTATAAAAATTTTAAGTAATGTATTAAATTGAGTTAATCTATGTGTCTACTTGTAAGTTAATTTAGTATTTCTCCATTACTCACTCGGGAAAATAAATTTTATTTTAAAATAAATATTTTTTATAAATTATAACAAATTTAATTTTAACAATTAGCAAAATATATTATTAATAATAATATTTCTAATCTATGCATAATTTGTTTACAATTTAAATAATAATAATTCTTTCATTTAATATCCAAATTCAATCAATTAGAAAATAACTTTATTTTACATTTTTTATTTTAAATGATTGCTCGTATTTGACTCACAAATTTAATATATTAATAATATTATTACTAACTAAAGATTAAATAAGTAATTACTTTATATAAAAAATAGACAATTACTTAAATTAATAAAATTATTAATTTTAAAATAATTATTTAATTAAATAAATTCTTTGAAAAAATTGTAAATCTCCTACGAAAAGTTAACTCAAGATAATAAGATAAATCCTAGAGGGATGGGCGTGCGCCACTGCGCCTCCCCCTCCACGCCTCTATTATTATTATTAAAACTTAAGTATAAACTAACTAACTAATTTTTTACTAATGGAGCTGCGGGCTTCTTTATTTTTAATTCTAAATAATAACTTAAATTAACCTAAAATAAAAAGAGACCTGCTTAGAAAATACAAAAAAAGAATTAATAGAAATAAAAATAAATTAATCCTAAAACTTTTTTTTTTTTTTGCACATCTCAAGCTTTTATGCCAAATTTTTCGTACATTCTGCATATTCGTTTATTTTCCGACACATTGAACAATATTCTTATCTAAAATTAATTAAAACAAATGATAAAAATATGTAGATTCATATATATTCCAAAGAATTCCATAATCGTTTGGAAGGCTATTTCGGATAGGTTGCCAACAAAGGAGATCTTGATATCACTTGTTTTTTAAGTGTGATTATTCGAAGTACGGGGAGAAGTCCTGAATCAGTAAATCTGTATCATATTCGTAGAGAGGCTTTGAGTTGATAGTAGACACTTCAATGGGCCATTACAAGACTGAAAAGCAGAGCACTGATTAACGCTGGCATAGAATGCCTACATATATAAGGTATGGTGAGAGCGCAATAGAAGACAATTCAAGGGCCTTTAGGCTAATGAGGAATAAATGAAGGTAAAGGAAAGGTAATGTACTAAGGCTTAATTTATGATTTGACCCCTAAATCATACTTATTTTCTCACTTTGATACCTATTTTTGGTTCTACTTTGGTACCTAAAATAATTGCCCATAAAAACATAACACACGACAGGCTGCTAAGTTTTGGGTAAAATGGAACAAAAATAACAGTTTACATACAAAGTGTTAAATACTAAATTTTAAAAACAAGTATAATTTAAGGGGCAAATCATGAATACAACCATGTATAGATTGGGGTATTTTGAAGATATTCTATACTGTAAGTTGTAAAGAACTAAAGAAGTTTGTTTGGTAGCAGAATTTTCTGCTATCCAAAAAAAAGAAAATGAAATTTTTATTATAAAAATGCTGCCCATTTCTCGTGTTCTACCCTCATTGACGACATTAGAGGCGTAAATTTATAAATATAAATGACAATAACCTCAGAAAAACATGTTACTAACGTACAGCTCGCTCCTTTGGGAAAATAGAAACTAGTCTTCATTATCAGATTCTGGATTCGCAGTCGTTCTTGTTTCATCATCAATTGCGGGCAGACCTCTTGGTTCAGCCAGTTCCGTGCCACTTACTTTTGGGTCTGATGGCTTAGTAACAATAAGTTTTAGCAATAATACAAATGAAAGTAGGGAAAGAAGGAACTAAGGTAGCAGTTTAAGTAGTATTACGCCCACCTGATCCTATCATCTTGATTATCATTGCCCGGACAAATCGAAACTCTTTTTGGTGTGCGGTGATGAATTTTGCCTGCATAAGGAGAAGTCCAAACAACCATAACCATATCTTGTTTAGAAATAGGAAGGTGGTATGAGAATATGCAACCCAAGGATGGATATTGATGCAAAGTCATGTCTACATATAACCTAAGTTAATCTAAAGGTTGGTTACATACCATTTCGGTACTTGCAATGCACATAAGTTGATCAACTCTAGCTTGATGTTTCAGCAAGCAAGGGCGCAGGTGGTTCTTGTAGATTTGCTTAGCCCCCTGTCAAAACCAATTTCATACCATGAAGCATGACTGCGAAAATATGATTTAGAGACAGGTCTCAAATAGAAGAAGAAATGTGATTTGAAACAAGTCCTATGTACGGAAAGAAGGTTTTGCATTAGCTAATCCGTACAGCCTAATAAAGACACCTATTATTGGGAGTTCCTGGCAGTTGAAGTCCTATGTTGCTCATCTAGTGTCTAAAAGAAAAAAAAGGAAAGAAGGTTTTGCATTAGCTAATCCGTACAGCCTAATAAAGACACCTATTATTGGGAGTTCCTGGCAGTTGAAGTCCTATGTTGCTCATCTAGTGTCTAAAAGAAAACAGAGATGACATAAAACCTTGATGAATCCTAACCACGAAAAGAAGGAATGTCTCAGAACTACATAGTGGCTTGTAGGGAAATCCAAATATAGAAATATTATAAAAAAATCAAAATAAACACGCTTCTCAGCACCTTCATTACCCTGGATTTTGGCATAAATGAATATACAAACACGATTTTAAACTTACTTCAGTAGAAGGAAGTTGAAGCCAGACAAGAAATGCAAACTTGAAGTGATAATAATATGGAAACCTGCAAAAATGGAACAAAAATTGAGTAATATAGAAAGTCATGTAAGATGATCCATAAAAGAATATTAGACAGTTTACAATCATAACTAGTTAGGAATAGAAACACTAGAAGACAAATGTTACCAGGAAAGAAGTTTGTCAGAGAATGTTTCAACAAGGGTGAAAGATCCATAAGCTGCAATAATGACAAGGTCAGCTACAACCAGATTTTTGTTCAAAATTAATACCATTGACATAAATCAAAACCTTCACCATATGAACATGATGGAAAAGTAGAAAAGGAATACAAGCAAAAGAAAAACCAAATGCAGTAAGCAAACCTTGAATTATTGCACAGCAAAATCCTAATGATTACCTCTATCCATTCTACAGCTTGTGTCTTCACTTTTATTTCCCAATGTGTTCTAATTTATTACATGAATTTGTTAACTGGCTGCCCCTTCTTCCTTATGAATTATAAAATGGAAAGAGATAAGGAAGTCATAACCACTAATGCTAAACTTGTTTAAAGAAAATTGGTGTGCAATCCAAGAAAACATTGAGGAGGTCAATGGAAGCAGTTCACAACCAGTTTTTCGCTAGCTAACTAATTAAGTTATCTTAGCAATGAAACATTTGAGCTTCATGTTTACATGAAACAGTTTGACTTATACTGGCAAGAAACAACAGTGTCAAGAAAAACAAACTGCAATTTATTTAAGAAAATGGAAGATGAATATTGCTAAAACAAAATAGTAAAGGAAAGATGGTCAAAGTTCAAGATTTAAACAAAATGTGAGGATTGCAAAGTGAAAAGCTAAATAACAATTTACCAACCTGCCCAATATATAAGCCACTTTTGCTGCTCGTTTTCATCTTTCCTTTCAATTGCCCTAAATGTAGAGTATACAGGTAAAACTACGCCTACAGAACAGCTGCAACACGCACAGAGACACACACACAAAGAAAAAGTGATTAGATCAACATACACGAGTGATTCAGTTAATGCAGGAGCAATCAACTTTTACATTAAATATTTCATCACATATTAATGGGAAAACATAAAAAAAAAACATATCAAACATGACACCAAGAGACAAACACTAGATTCAGTAACACACCATGCCGCTCGCGTAACAATGTTGGAACCAAGTGGCCAGAGGAGTAATCGCAACCCAACCTAAATCACATGTAACCACAAAGAAAAGTAACAAGCATCAAAACCGGTAAAGAATAAATTGGATTAGACAGGTCAATTAGACTGATTAAACCAAGAATTAATGACTTATCCGGTCCAATAAATGACATTAAATTGGGTTTTCAGCAAAACAATTGAACCAGTGAAAACCAGTTACCAGTTTTAGGTTTTTATTATTATTAAATTTCGTTTTTGCAGTTGATGGGATTTGAATCCTTTACCTCTTAGTTCTATATCACCAGTAAACGAAATTATTTTTTTTTGGGTACATAAACCAAATGAATTTTGGTTTAAATATTTACTATATTTAATACCTATTCAACAGTAAAACAATGCATTTATACTTAAATCTCTCTTTTGTTTTTTTATTCAATCCAGTCTGATTTTTTATTCATCAAGCAAAACTCAAAACCATAGTTTAAACCAAAAAATTAAAAAAAAAACATATACATATTCTATAACGATTAAACCAAAAAATAAAAAAACATATACATATTCTATAACGAAACATTCAAATAAAATTTGTACAAAGACAATGAGAATGATCCAGGCAAACAAATGAAACTTATTTCATTCCCCCTATAGTTAAAGCGAATATGCATAATCAACAACAACAATATATATTATTATTTTCAAAAAATACCTCAAAATTTCTAGATTAAATCAGAGTAATAACTAATAAATTTGTCCAACTTATTTCTGCTTTAATCCAAGAAAGAGTAATTTAACCGCTGATTTTCACATAAACAGAAAATTAATCAGTTCGAAAGCTGACAGTAGATCTTTCTAATGCCTCAGATGCAAAAACTATTCAGATTTAAACTAAATTCCAGTTAGAATATATATTCTGCTCATCATAAACAGATCCTAAAGAGTGATTAAATAGAACGGTAAATAAACCGAGAAAATAAGATGAAAACAGAAGATGGCTTCAGACCTCGCTGGTAAGATCCGATCCCAGAAAAGCCATTGCAGAAAACTGAGAAGATAATCCCAATTAACCACTATTTTTTACATTTTAATTACGCTAAAAGTTTATTATGTACCTTTCGGAGTTTTGGACTTCTCAAATGAAAACAAATTATTGGCGAAAGAAATGGAGGTGTTTTTTTTTTTAAATCTAATTTTCAAATTGTAAACGATGGCGTTTGTGGCATATTTTTATTGGGTTTTTATTTTACTCAGATTGTACCATAGCCAACAAATACAATACATCCTAATATTTAAAAATATTTATTTTCAAAAAGTATTTTAAAATATTATTTAATTATTATTTTGGAATGATTTGTTTTAGTCGGTTATAATAGATTTTGTTAAAAATCAAATCTTGCCTAAATTCTTAAATTTCAAATAAATAATTATTTTATTAATTATACTATATTTTTATTATTAATATTTAAATAATACTAAAAATTCTATGACATGTGTGTAGAAACTACAAATTTAAGCCACGTAAGTGTGTTAAAGAATAACATAAGTACAAATGTCTTTTCTCTGTGAAAATACTGGAATGGAAGATTCTTTGGTGGAAGGCTTAATCCCTAAAAAGATTCGTTCTAGGGATAAAGATGGAGATGGAGGTAATGATATGGTGATTGATCTGAGAGTTGAGCAGACAACCTCTTGGAAAAACAAGCTAGTAGGTCAATCTACCAAATTCGATGGAAATGGATTAGAGGAGGAGGAGGAGGATTTTGGTTTACTGGAAGGAGAGATCCAAAAGTCTATTATGAATGCCATTCCCTCTATTGAGTTTTCAGATCGGATCCATCAAATCCTCATTAGGGATATGGAAAACATAGTGATCTTGAAATTTTTGGGTCGCAATATTGGGTATTCAATCCTACAAAATAAAGTCTATAGTCTATGGAAGCTTTCATCACCATTCCATTTGATGGATATTGAAAACATATATTTTTTGGCCAAATTCCAGAATAAGCTTGACTGTGAGAAAGTCCTTTCTAGGGTCCCCTGGATTGTGTTCGGCCAATACTTGATAATACAGCCATGGACGGTGTCCTTTAATCTAACACAAGCTTTTCCGGGTCTGCTAGGATACCTATACAAACAAAAGATTTTGATGGAAATAAAGGGAATGATTGGAAAAGTCGCCAAATTGGATATGAACACTGACAACAGATGAACAGAGTTAGAGGTCGTTTTTCCCAGATGGCGGTCTACGTCAACTTGAATAGGATAGTTTCTCAAATTTTAGTTAATGGTAAAGTACAAAAAGTTGAATATGAGTTTTTAACCAATGGTCTATTTTCAGCGTGGAAGATATGGTCATGTTAAAGAAGCATGCTCCTATAGGGAATTTGATTCCAACGCTGGAAACCGAATGGAATATTACCAGAAAATCAGAACCTAGACGTTGACGGCACGGTGGAGAAAGGCGAATCATACGGGCTGTGGATGTTAGTAGAAAGGAAATCTAGGCGAAAGGTTAGGGATCCCCCGTAGATGAATGTTGAAAATCTGGCAAAGAACAATGGAAGGTCTCGGTTTAAAGCCTTGATGAAATTGGATCTAAATGTTAGTGTTTCTTCTGGTGATAAGATTGAAGGGATTAGGAATTGGCGCAATAAAGGTAAAGATATAACTAATGGATACCACCAAAAGGAGGAGATCTTGAGGCAAAGCAACAATCAACTAGTAAGTAAAATGGTGGACAAAGGCCCACCTAACGAATTGGGCTTTAAAAATATTGCTAGTCTGGTAAGATCAAACAGTGTTACTAGTGGGTCACATGTTGGGCCTGTTTTGATTAACAGGTTGGCAAATGACGCTCATTTCAGGAATGGCGAGTCCAGTAAGAATTTAAATGAGACCAACAAGCTGTTGGACTTTAATGACCTACTTGAAGTTGAGGCCCTTCCTAAGATGGACAGGGCTATGAAAGGATTGTGAAAGCAGCAGGCCTCTGAAGTTGCTATCGACAAACAACATCCGGTGATGCAAGATGAGATTGATACTTTGAGTTTTGAACTAATTAATGGCATCGGTGGGGGGTTTTAAAAATTTGACTTTGCTCCGTATTTAACAGTAGATAGATCGTTGGGTATTACTTCGGAGGTGAGGGTCGGCAACCTTGATCCCAAAAAACATATGACTGTGATTTTTAAGGAGAACAAGGAACCAAAAGCTAACTCTAAGGAGGAGGGGAACACTGGTTTAATTGTGGATAAGGCAGTGGTTCACAGTGGTTTACAAGAATGGAAAGAGGTGGGAAAATAGCAAAAAAAACTTAATAAAATCAATCATGGTTGAAATAGAAGATTCAAAAATGTGGGTAATTCACGAGTTCTACTGCGGGAGACCATGAACTATTTGGCTGAGACTGTTTCGACTAATAATAGGGGGAAATCAACCCAAGTGATTCTGTTAGATTATAAGAGCATCAGACTAGAATTTATCCTCATGGACAGTAAAATTTTATCTTTCTCTTTTCATTTTATTTATGGATTTAAAAGTGAATTTTTTTCATCGAATTGTTAAGGGTGCACTAGTAGTAAATTTCTACAAGCTTTTCGTGAGTATAATGTGAAATTTAGCCTAGATATAATATGTTTGCTGGAACCGAGAATAAGTGGTAAAAGAGCAAATTGTGTTATTAATAAATTAGGGTTTAGTTTTTCTCATCGTGTTGAAGCTGTTGGCTTTTCAAAAGGCATCTGGGTGGTTTGGAAAGAGTCTATTAAGATTCAGATTATCCAAAATCATCATCAGTTCATCCTCCTTCGTGTCGACGATATTATTTCTACTAATTCCATTTTTATCTCATTTGTTTATGGTAATCCTGACAGGAAGAAATGTAGACTTTTTTGGGATGGTTTGAAATCTATCTTATCGCATATTTCCTCTCCTTGGTTAATAATGGGTGACTTCAATGCTATACTCTCACCTGATGATAAAAAAAGTTACTGTATCACCAGATAGTAATGTAATTTTTTTGGTAATTTTGTCGATTCTTGTGATTTGCAGGATCCGAGATATATTGGTCCATCCTTTACTTGGAAAAGAGGGGGCACATTTAAAATATTAGACCGGGCTTTGGCTAATGATACTTGGGTGTCAGCTTTTCCTCAGTGTTTAGTTTCTCACCTTCCGCGCATGAAACATGATCACAGACCTATTCTTCTAGATATAAGACCAGATATCAATTTGACTAGAGGAAGACCTTTTAGGTTTCTAGCAGGGTGGACAAAACACACAAGCTTCTCGTCTTTTGTCAAAAATAAGTAGAACTATGCAAGTAATATGACTGACACTCTTACTAATTTTACTTCGTATATTAAAGATTGGAATAGGAATGTCTATGAATTCTTAGGTTCCTGTAAGAGGTATCTCATAAGAAAGCTTTCTACGGTCCAAGTTGCTTTAAATCATTTTGATTTAAGTCATTTAGTCCAACAAGAAATAAAGATTCGTGATGAATTGGAAAATGTGCTTAACCATGATGAGTTACAGTGGAGACAAAAGGTGAGGTGTGACTGGCTTCATTTGGGGGACGAAAATACAAAATTCTTTCATAGTTGCACGATACAAAGAAGGAAGTTTAACCACATCATAGCCTTGCATCTAGATAGTGGAGAGTGGTGTTCTAATTAGAGTAAACTTCAAACAGAGGTAATGGAATTTTTTGAGAGATTGTATGGAGAAACCCCGAAACCTATGAGAGACCTTCCGATTGACGTTTTCCCTCGACTTGATTCTTTGGATATTACTTTCTTAGGGGAACCAGTAACAAACGAATAAATTAAGAGGTTTTTATTTTATATAACTCCACTAAAAGATTCGAAAAGTGATGGATATTGTGCATTCTTTTTTCAAAGCTAGTGGGATATCATTGGTAGTGCTATTTGCAAGTGGGTACAATGAATTTTTGTAGGCAAACCCATTAAATCAAAGTTGAACAATACTCTGATTATTTTAACTCCTAAAAAAGACTATCCCGAGACCTTCAACCAATTCCGACCCATTAGTCTTTGCTCCGTCCTATATAAGTTGGTGATGAAAGTGATTGCTAACCAGTTTAAGTTGGATTTCCCTAACTGTATTTCTCAGGAACAAGCCGGATTCATTGTTGGGTCCAATATCTCTGATAATATTATTATAACTCAGAAAGTCATTCACACTATGTGAAGAAAATGAAATGGGAAGAATTGGATGGCAATTAAACTAGATTTAGAAAAAGCTTATGACAGAGTGAGTTGAGATTTTATTGGTGCTTCTTTACAAGCTGACGGGGTTCTCGATTTCCTTAAAAAAGTGATTATGTCGGCCATATCTTTTTCTACTATGCAAATTCTTTAAAACGGAGTTCATACCCAGAAGAATAAGCCTGTGAAGGGGATTCTATAGGGATGTCCACTTTCGCTATACCTGTTCATTCTGTGCATGGAATGGCTAGGTCATATTATTCGATCAGAAATTGATGTTGGTAGGTGAAAGCTAATACACCTCTCAAGAACGGGTCCTACTCTGTCTCATTTGTTCTTTGCAGACGACTTTGTTATTTTTGGTAAAGCAGAACCTAATTAAGTTCGTTTATTGAAAACAGTTTTGAATCATTTTTGTGAGTTTTCTGGGCACAAAATCAGTGTAAGGAAAAGCTATATATACTTTTCCAAGGTAATTGATAATGATTTGAGCAATCGTATTAGTTCAATGCTTGGTTTCAGGAAGTTCAGAACCTTGGTACTTACTTAGAGCCTCCTCTCCTTCATGATAGGGTTACTAATAGCACCTTAAGCTTTGTGGTTGATAAGGTGAGGCGTAAGCTGCAAAATTGGGACATACGTAAGTTATCCATAGTTGGTAGAATAACCCTAGCACACCCTGTCTTGCTTTCCATTCCAAGTTACTTTATGCAATCTATGTTGATGCAGAAAGGAATATGTGAAAAGATTGAACGCTTAGCAAGGCAGTTTATTTGGAGGTGTTCTGGTAGTTAGTTGAAAATGTCCTTAGTAGGGTGGGATTATATCTGTCAGCCTAAGTCTTAAGGTGGCCTTGGTCTCTGATACTTGTAGGATCAAAATATGTCGTTTCTTGTGAAGATTGGGTTTAACTTAGTCTCCAAAGATAACGCATTATGGGTTCATGTCCTTCATTAGAAATATGGCTAGAAAGAGCAACTACCAGATTCTATATATAGGAGTCGATGCTTGCATTTCTGGTGATCCCTCTCTAAGGTATAAACTCTTTTCCGTGAGAATTTAGCTTGATCCATTAGAGACAGTGCAAATATTCACTGTTAAAAAGACTTCTAGATTCCAGGTATTAGTCCTTTAAACACGCATATTCTCTCATCTGCTAATCTTGACATAGATTGTACTCTAAAGGATTTGGTCAAGTCCGATGGCACTTGGAATTTGGATTTGTTTTGTATATGGTTGTCCGATTATGTGATTAATTGCATTGTTAGTATCCTTCCTCCTCATCCTGATCCGGGATCGGATAGAGTAATTTAGGCTTGTTCAGCTTCAGGCTCTTTTTTCGTGCGTAGTGCTTATTGGTCTTTAAAATAAGAAACCTAAAATCCCAGAGAGAAATTTTGGAAGCCTACATGAAAGTATTAGGGACCGCAAAGAGTGGGATTTTTCCTTTGGTTGGTGTCTAAGCAAATGCTCTTTACGAATTCGGAACGTATACAACAAGGGATTGGATACATTAGTTATTGCCTTATATGTAGGCATGGAAATGAGGATATTATTCATGTGCTTTGGATTGTCCGGCAGTTAAAGAACTGTGGTTACATGTGATTCCAACAGAGCAACATCAAAGATTCTTTTTTGATAATTTTCAGTTTTGGTTTTCTTGTAACGTGTGTTGTCATTTGAGATTGCAGGATCATGGTATCACTTGGTCATGCCTTTTTGGATTAATCACCTGGCGCATCTGGAAGAATAGAAATCTTTTTATATTCTAGAATGTTACATGGTCAACAATAGAAGTCGTCAAAGTCTTCATTAGTTGGGCCCAACAATTCGAATTCCATCAAAGTGGTTACAATATCAAAATTTCGAGTTCAAAACATAATTCTCATGCCAACAGTTTGTGGGCTAATTTATACATGGATGAAGTAGTTGCAAGAGATACGAGAAATGCTTCTGTTGGAGGTATGCTGTGGGATCAACTTGGAAATTGGATTCTGGGATTTAATCGGTACTTGGGTAAATGTTCACCCTTTGAGGCTGAATTATGGGGTATCCTGGATGAACTCTTCCTATTGCTTAATAAAGGATATAAACGGGCAACAATTCAGACCAATAACCTTGATGTGGTCCAAGCTTTAACTGATATTGGGTTAGAGGACTCAGGTATTACTCTACTAAGAAGACTTCGTCGAATCATGAGCTTTGGAGGGCAATAGCAAATTAGATATATGCCTAGAGAACACAACCTTATTGCGGACGGTTGGCCAAACTTAGCCTAACGTGGAAGTCAATCTTATAAGTCTTTGATGTGGCCTCAATTGAGATCCTTGAGGCCTTACAACAAGATGAAACAAGCGATGCTTTTAGGCAATTGAGTTGATGTTATTTGTTTTTCTTTTTCACCAAAAAGAAAAAAGAAAAAATAATAACATACAATAAATAATGAAACGTATAATTGAAACTAATTAATCATTGACAAAAAAACAAACTAATCATAATAATACATTAAATATGTATGATATTAAAATTAAAAAATTAAATTAAATTGTGGGTAAAATAAAATTTAAACACATAAATATATTAAATTAACAATATTAAATGCACTACAATTGTTTATCATGGTGTTATCATTAATTGTGAGTTAATGTTGAGTTGACTTATGACACCAACTCAATCGGTGACATTATCTATACTAAAAATCTTAGCACATGTGTATGCATGTGAAAAATCATGTATTTAGAACACAAAAGAGTGTTTAAAAATAACATACAATATATAATAAAAAGTATTGTTTGAAATTAATTAGTGGTAACACATGAAATATATATGATATTAAAATGAAAAAATTATATATAATTATAAGTAAAACGAAATTTAAACACAAAATACATTAGATTAAATTGTGAGTAAAATGTATATAACAAATATACTCATTAAAAATTCATGTAAAAACAAAAAAAAAATTGTCTTAGTTCAAATAGTAAATAAAAAAAATTATATGCATGTTGTTCTTGGTTCAAATCTCATTATGGATTGATTTATAAAAATATAAAAGGACAAAAACATCCAAATAATCATATAATTTACTTAGCAAACAAATAGTTTTTTGGTAATTCCCTAATTGAGTTGAGATTTAGTTTATGGGTGACACAAACTCAGTAAAATGCTTAATAAATAGTATAAATACACAAATTTGGTAATAAAAAATATTTTATATTAAAAGTTAATTGTTTTAAAGTTTACATAAGAATTATTATTGGTGTACTGGTAAATAGTTTATTTATAAAATCTATTAAATATGGTTTTGATTTCACAACATATTAATTTTGGTTCTTTTATTTAAAAACTATATAAAAGCATGAAATGACAAAAAGACCACCAAAATAATAGTAGTAGTCATTTAATAAAAGGGTATATTAATCATTTTCTAACCAAGTTGGTACTCGATTAACTCGTGACACCAACTCAATTAGGGGTTTTATTAATAGTATAGATACACAAATTTGGTGAGAGAAAACATTTTATATTTAAACTTAATTTTTTTAAGTTTATTCAAGAATTATTGGTGTAAAGGTAAATAATTTGTTTATAATTCCATTAAACAAGAGTTCACTCCTATTGATTTTAATTTTTTTATTTAAAAATTATATAAAAGTAGGAAAAGACAAAAAGACCACCAAAAGAATAGTAGTAGTCATTTAATAAAAGGGTATATTATCATTTCCTAACTGAGTTAGTACCCGATTAGCCTGTGTCACCAATTCAGTCGTAGGTTTTATTAATAGTATAGATATACAACCGATGGAGGTAATAAAGTGTCCTTAATAAAATGAAAATGTATATACATTAAAATAAAGCTTTAGTTGAATGGTAAATTGAAGATTTTACTAATGCAATTGGTGTGGGTTCAAATGCCACCATATGGATATTATTATTGGTTTTTTTAAAGTGAAAATAAAGAAATACCTTTTAATAATATTACTTATTTTAATTATGGAAGATCATTCCTGTGACACCAACTTAATCAGGAGTTTAAATAATAGTAAGTATAAATGTACAAATGATAGAGGTTAAAGTGTGCATAATAAAATTAAAATTAAAAAAAATATCAAAATAAAGTTTTAGTTGAATGGTAAATTAAAAGGTTTATTAATGTAATTCATGTAAGTTCAAATCTCATTATATGTATATTTTTATTAATTTTTTTAAGTGAAAAGATTGACTTGTAACTCTAACTCCATTAGGAATTTAAATAGTAGTATAGATTTTACAAATTAAGCAACAAAGAAAAAGAAAAAGAAAAAAAGAGTTGTATGGCTTGCAAAACTTATCGACTAGAACTTGCCCAAAACATCTTTAATTACATTGATGCTTTTTTGTATAGCGGATTGTTAGAACAAAACAACCAATCAGGATTTCAGGATGCAAAGCCCGTACATCTCTACGTAGAGCATCCATCTCGTTCTGCCATGGTTTTGCATGTACTCTAAGGCTTTCTTCATGCATGATGGTATTATCATGGAGACCAGAATTATCCGAGTCTACCTTTCTCCTCAAGTCTTCATTCTGCCGTAATAACTCTTGCTGAAATGTTTCCTACGGCTCAAACCTAACATTTTGCAAAGTCATCTGCTCCCTCATCAATCTCATTTGCTCCTAAAGAGCAAAAAATTGTTGTGGGGATGCCTCCTGATCGGAGGAGAGTGATAATCCTTGGCTAGAAGGAATATTCAAGTCAAAAGAATTTGAGGCTCCTGCATGAGCCGAATTACCCAAATTTTTTGGCCGATCGGCAAACCAACCAGCAAATAAATTTGTCTCACTGGGCTGATTACCAACACCAGAAACTCCAGGTTGTCCTGTCAAAAATTAATGGGAAAATTCTCATTAAGGTGAACCATTTTGATTTTTTGCAAACTGAAGATTTGAAGATCGAAAATTCTCCACGCTCACCATACCATGTTGAGTGTTTTTCTCTGTCTCTCTTAAATGGTGAGGCTTCTCTATTTATATGATATGAGTATTGTTTATTGATACGACATACAGGCAGGTTCCATGCATGTCAACACGCATCTTACTCTAGACTTAACATGTGTTTATGCGCTCCCATGCGCAATCTCACGTGTGACTTCGTAGGAGAATGTAGGTACCCATCCTACGAGCTTGATGCGCGAGCACGATAAAATTCGACCCAAACCCATTCGAGTTTTGGGCCGATGATGGCAAGTATCATAACAAATATAGAAATCTGAGGTTGATTAACCTCAAAAGAGGCCTCGTGCTGATCATTTTAGGTCTGCAATGGAATCTAATATTAGTGGCAAATGTAAAGGGAAGGATAAAGAAAAGTATAGGGTCCTAGTACCAATTCCATTTACAAAGATTGTATTCCTTTCATCATACAGTAATTTTTACAATTAAAATAATGTGCAAATAGTACCATTGTTACTTTGTCAATTAATTAAAGCATCAAGAACAAATGGTATATGTTTTAAACCATGAACTATTCTTACTATATCTATGCATAGATAAAACCATTAAAACAAAGTTCCTAAAAGGCTAAAACATTTTTACTATGTATAAACACATACTACATCCATGCATATGTAAAACCATTAAAACCATGCATATTAGACACATAATGTAACCATTAACACAAATCTAAAATAGAAATTGGTACAAAGATATAGTATAAAGGTTAAGGTTAACAAACAATTGGTTTAGTGTATGCATGTGCTAATAGACGCATAGTATAACCATAAACAGTCCTACAAAAATACTATAACCATTAACACAACCTAAAATCGCATTCTTAACCATTCATATTAAGCATAATATAACCATGAATAAACCATTAAGATAAGGTTATCGATCGATGATAAGGTTGTTGGAGAAATTGTTATGAAAAATGGTTTTATGGTATAGTGGAACTTTAAAAACTTTTCACAAAACTACTTCTTTTGGTTGTGATATCTATAGTAATAAATCTCATCAAATCTAATAACTATACTTCCGAGCTAGGGAGTCTTGCAAAATCTTGGATCTAGCATCTACATCCTTCTTACTTTTGACCGAATAATCTTCTCCACTATTCTTGAACTATCGGAAGCTAAAAGAGCGAGCTCTTAGAATGAAAACCAAAACTTTCTAGTGGGGAAGTTAAACTTTCTCTATAGGGAAAAAAATTAATCTCTCAAATCTAAATTATAATTACTAAGAAGGTTGCATTTATAATCTCACAAATTTGAATCTCCATTAAGTAAACTAACATGATTTTTGTGTGAATATTATGTGAAAATAGCATGCTAACATTACATTACACATGTGATAATATATTTGTCGCATAAAATTTTAAAAATTATAGAATTTAACTTAACGAATTTAATGACTATCATTTAGGTCCGACATTGACACTAAAAATTACCAAATTCACGACTAACAATTAACGCATGGACTAATAAAAAAAATTGACCTTGAGAATATTCCGAGTGCTCCAAAACTATTCATTGCTTGAGGTAATTAACCATTACCGCTTGAGGTAAATAACACATATCCAAATAAATTATAATCGAATCAATCAATGATGATCTAGCAAAGTGATATCTGACTATAATGTGAAAACTCATATAATGTTAGGAGAAAATTTCCCTTTTCTTTTCCTTTAAAATTGTAAGAATATTTATATGGTAGTTTTGTAGGACAATCTTCTTGTTATCATTTTATCAAAGATGATTCTATAATGATCTTGTGAAATAAGAATTCCTATGTTTCACAGTTTTCAAAATAAAAATAATTATAACTAAGGTGTTACAAAATGAGATTGAATAAATTTATTTTAAATTTTTAATTAGATTAAATTATTATATAGTCCATCCAATTATTTTATGTTATATTAGTTAAGGGTGAGCAAAATCCGATTCGATTTGAAAATTTTGATAAAAAATTTAAATTTTGAATTAAATAGTTCAAGTTATTTGAGTTAATCGTATTATTCAGATCAACTCGAATAAAAAATCAAGTTTTCGGTTCAACTCAAATTGTGTAATACACAATTCGAGTTATCTGAAAATCTGAATAAAAAAAGTTAAATTATGTCGTTTTGATAAATGTTTACTTTTTCTAAAGTTAAAAGTCAAAAGGCAAAACTACGTCATTTTGATAGATGTTTACCCATTAAATTAAAAGTCAAAACCATTATATTGTTATGTAGTTAAATAATCTTGTACTTTGTCTACTAGTTAAATAATTGGTTCATGTAAATGCAACATTTAATATAAATAATATGATTCGTTAACTCGACTCGAAATTTTTTGACTCGATTCGATTCGAAAAAAAATTGAATTGAATTCGGTTGCTAAAATAAGATTCATTAATTTGACTAACTCGAAATTTTTTGACTCTATTCAACTCGATTGGATCGAATATTCACTCTAATATTAGCCCTTAATTTTATCTATGTTTCTTTTTATTATTCTTGTTATTTAGCCCTTTCTAGCATTTCATAAAACAAGTAATTAATTATAATATTTTCTTAAAATGAAAATTTTAAAATTTTATATGTTCATTTATCACATAATTAACTATTAAATAAACAATAACTTATTAATGGCTAAAAATGTTATGATATGTATTATTTTATTAAAATTATAGTTTGACATATTTATAAAAATAAAATAATTTAAAATTTTATATTACGTTTAATATCTTTAATTTATATTCTTATCCTTTTGAATTCACAAATATATTCAATTACTAATTTAATCTCAGCATTACAATATTGATAGTTAATTTTATCATTACTATTATTTTTAGGGTGGGTTTGGATGAGCGATTGGGTACGGTGCAGTGCGTTTAGTTTACTTTTTGTCACACGCTACAGTATCGCTACAGTATCTAATCTCACCGCCACCACTATTTTTACACTAACCACAAGTAAACACACCGCTCATCCAAACTCACTCTTAATCTCACCCCAATATCTAAAGGAAGACTACAGAGCTTTTTTCCAGCCTTTTCATAGTAACAACAAATATGAAAACAGAAAAAAGTTTTAAAGGGAAAAATGTAATTTTATTCTTATATCAAAATTATATTATAATTTCTGAACAAAAATTAAAGTAATTTTGCCACGATACCTCGAAAATAGTAAAACATAAAAAGATCCCAAACACCGTAAAAAGTTAATATACACACTTATCCGTTAACAGTTAACACCTCCAAACTGACGTGGCAATCAGGGCAGTTTTGTGCCAGCAAAGCACCAACTCGGCTTGTCTTTTCGCCACGTGGAATCCACGAACCTGCACCTTCTGTAACAAACTCTCAGCTTGAAAATCCGCCAGCTGACTCAAACGCACCGCCCTCATTCCCGCCTCACAAAACACCTCCCTCCAGGCCGGCGCCGCCGTCCTAGCCGCCGCTTCCACCGCCGAAAATATTCTCGGCCTCAATAACAACGTCTCTATCTTCCTCACCCATTCCCCTCCCGCAGCGTCCAACGACTCAAACATCATGGCGTAAAACTCCAAACAGTTCACGAAATTCTTCCGGAACGACGTCGTCGTCCCTGACTCCATCCACACCTCACTATCTACAAAAACGACGACGCTTGGACTAATCCTCCTAAGATCACTCACAAAGGCCGCTACTTGTAAACCCAGACATCGGAAAATTGACGGAGATAAAAGGATTGCCGTGTTTTCTCCGTTAATGAACTTAAAAGCTTTAAAAGACATGGTCTCGAATGTTGGGAGCAGAACAAACTCAATCTGAAACCTTAATCTAAGTGCTTGAGCGAACTGGTTAAGGTTGTCTTCAATAAGCCTTGTCTCAAAGCTATATTCTTCGGGAACCACGGCTGTTATTCGAATGAACTTGCGAGAATGATCATTTCTTTCAGCCATTTCTCTCATTAAAGAAGCGTATT
This sequence comes from Gossypium hirsutum, assembly GCF_007990345.1. Taxonomy (NCBI): domain Eukaryota; kingdom Viridiplantae; phylum Streptophyta; class Magnoliopsida; order Malvales; family Malvaceae; genus Gossypium; species Gossypium hirsutum. The sequence continues at coordinate 12,574,597 of NC_053446.1, read as the reverse complement.
GGCCTCCAAAGCCAATATCAAAATCGATGATGTGAATCAACGGTGCTGATCCATCCAGTGCTTCCAGGAGAGCTTGATTGGTGGTGAAGTGGTTGAACATGGGGATAGGGTTAATCCCAGAGAAGGACTTGTAGGCTTCGATAGTTTGAATGATTTCACTCCATGAAGATAAACGAACCGGATTCGGCCATGTTGACCCGGTGAATAGAGACTGGAGAGCTTCTTTGAAGTAAAAAGCGGCCCTTTGTAACGGTTCCCCCGAGGGAGATCGTAGCCGTTGATGGAGCCGATCCAATATCACTTGCGCGAGTTGCAAGTCGTGGGTGTCGAAACAATTCGCAGCTCTTATCAGATCTTCTAGAAAATCAAAGCCCAAGTTGAAGTTGCCGACGTTATGAAAATTACAAGTATTAGAAACATCAAAGTAATTATTATGAGATGGGTTTTGATTAAGACTCGAGTAAGATTCGTAAAGATTGAAATCAGAATGGAGGGGGTGATGAGTCAACTCGCAGGACGTTAACTCGGGGACGTTTTGGATGTGATTGTCGAGTCTAGGGTTGATGACCTGAGGAGGAATAGTTTTGGTAGCAGGCACAGATTCATCATCTAATCCGAAGTCTTTCAGGATGGCATCCCAATCCATGTTTCGCAGCACATGCTCGTCCCACTCAAGACCCGCCTGCTGCTGATGAGGACCCGATACTGAGAAACAATTAGAATTATCGGCAGGATTCGAAACCGGCTTTTCTGTTACCGCCGAACTTGGGCTTCGACGGAGATCAAGATCCAATGTTGGCTCGCATGAGCTCGCTGGAACACTACTGTTAAGGAAACTGATGTTCCCGGCTGTGATAGTAATATTGTTATTGTTGAGGTCAGGCTTTGGGATCGGATAATGGTTGCCTTGTGGGGAACAAACAGGGACTCTCATCCCTTTCACAGAAATAAAAACAAGAAGAAGAAGAAGAAGAAGCAAAAGAGTTGTGCCTTTGATTTCTTAGCTTTTCTGCTTTGGGGGTTAAAATTTTAGGGTTTGAAGGGAGTGGGGCGAACTGGGGTTTTTTTAAAGGTTAACTTTGCATTGAAGATGAAGGGGGTCAATGGGGAGGTTTTATGGGGGTAAAGGGCATGACATCGATGAAGATGACGATTGACATTATATGTACATGTTCGACACAACACAAGTCAGAGCTGTCTTTTATCAACTTTGAAACTTCAACCTCAAGCTTTTGCTTTGTTTAGTTTGTTTTTATTATTGTAGGATTCTCACTTTTTTTTTTCCTCTTTTAATTCGTTAAAGTTCCAACATTGATCCAACATACACAGACGGATAGAAGGTGACATCAATTATTGACTACCTATTATTTATATAAAGATTTGTATTTCACATAAGAATATTGTTTTTACTTTTGAAAATTAAGTTTAAACTCGAAATTTGGTGACAAATTAATTAGTGTTTATAGACCATAAATGAACATGATTCCAAATATATATAATTAATGTGTTTACCCTTAAATTTAATCAAAACAATGCATTAAATATTGAACTTTTCCGTCTTTTATATAAAAAACTTTTCTTAAAATGTGTTGCAACATGTTTGTACTAATAAGATATTATAGTTTTGCACACAAGTTAGTAATTGTGATATTCTTGACATACTCATGTGTTTATTTGTGTCTAAATTAATTCTGCGTCATGTCATATTTTATATTATTTTGGTTTCCTATAGCATGTGTTTGTATAGTTATCAATAACTATCCTTAATTAATTGTGTGCCTACTAACTGTTAGCCAAACCAAACCTTAGGCTAAATTAAATATATTCTGGTTGGTCCTAAGCAAAGTATTGCATATTTGTACTGTAGTGGATGAAAAATCTGTGGAAAAGGAAGTTGAGAGGAACCCATATTTTAAAATAGACATTCGACCAAAACATGGCCACAAAGAGAAAAATTAAAAGATGGTCACAACTCTAATATGCCCGATGACAAATTGGATTTCATCTCAAATTTATAATTAATCGATGTCGTTTTATGCAATTAAGATTGATTGAAGTGAATTTTAAAGCCATCATACTCTGAAATCCAACAAAGGTAAACAACTGCAATCATTTTATAATGTACATATATATGGAAAATATAAATTTCTTAGATTTATATTTAAAAGAGGTTTAACTCTCTTTCACTTGATTGACCAACATCATAAAAGGGGACCATTTTACAACTTCACAAGTTTAGAAGTCTAAATATTTATTTGGGGAGAAGATTTTGAAGACTAAAAGTTCTCTCCAAAATCCCAATAAATCCTCAAAGAACTCGAAGAAATTTTAAAAATCTCCTAAAAATATTTGAAAAAAAATCCTAAAGAATATCAAATTGTTTTTTTGATCTTGTTCAACCGAGAAAAGGTGGTCAAAACTTGTTTCTAAAGAAAGTCACCATTTGGTCTTGTTCAACTGAAGGAATGAGGTCAAAATTTATTTCAAGAGAAAGTATTATCTATATATGTTAACAACCCAATAGTTGAATTTATGAATATAACTGTGCTTTTCAAACATGTAAATTAAAATTCTGAACTAATTCAATATCTTTATCATCCTAATCTAAAATATTATCTATATTAATATATAATTTAATAATTATTTTTTTTACATAAAATAAATTGTACAAGCCCAATAATACCCGGGCCCAAACCAATAAACAGACCCAACTAAACCTAGAATGGCCCAACACCTGACCCAAACTAAACCTAGCCCAAAGCTTAACCAAAAAACAGAAACCCTAGGAGCCTCCCTTTCCAGCCACCGCAAGGATCGGAGCAAGCCTCCTCCACGTGCGACGATCCTCCCCGCCCCGCGCACGTCGCGCATATTGAACCTACAGCAACAAACAACAGATGACAATATCAGAATAACGAAAAAGAGGGGATTTGCATTATTATTTTCGGCTATTTAAAGCCATAGAAAATTTGTAAAATCGGGATGGGGAAAATCTGTAAAAAGGGTTTTTTTCAGTGTAAAAGGATACAAAAATAAAAGAAAAGATCAGTTTCTTTTAAGGTGATTAGGTTTTTTCTCTCTTTTATTGTTTTTCTCCGTTTTACTTCCTATATACGTGAAAGAATAAAAAGAAAAAGGAAAAGACTTACCTTGCTGACGGCCGGAGAAGAAGAAACCGAGGGGTTTTTCGGTCTTCCTCCGATCTTTGAAGGCTTTTAGCGAGTTTTAAGGATAGATCGGAGTCCCCGGGGTTAAGACGGTTTAAAAAAGGGTCACTTTAGGATTTTCGGCCACCGCGCGCGGTGGTCGACGATGGTGACGGCGCCGGAGCTCTCACCGAAATCCTCGCCGGAGTTAAGCCAGATTTTGGGCCTACTTGAGAGGAAAAGGAGATTTTTTTTCCTTGTTCTTTTGAAACAGAAAGGGAAAATGGATTTTTTTAAGGGAAATTTGGCTTTTATATGGGCTATGAAACGACGCCGTTTGGGGCCAACTTCAATGGCCTCAAAACGACATCGTATGGGAAAACCCGACAACCCGACCCGTTTTCTCAGGATCCGCGTGTTTTATTTCTAATGGTCTATTTGCGCGTTTGGTCCCTCTCTTTTTAAAAGCGTGTCTAAATCTTTTTTGTTTCATTTAAATTTGGGTCGCATGTTTTATTTTTGTTACATTTTGATCCTTTTAAAGCGCAGCGTTTGAGAGGTTTGGGAAAATCTCCCTTTGGGTCCCCTCCTGTCACGCGTGTTTTGATTTGGTCCCTCTTAGTGCTTTCTATCTTCGGATTTGGGCCCTTAAATTCCGTTTTTCTTCATTTTAATCCTTAATCTGTGATTTTAGGTTTTTTTGATTAAATTGCATTATTATTATTGTATTATTGTATTATCTATTATTTATTATATATTATTATTAGTATTATTACTTCCATACGTATGCTTCTTTTTTATATATTACTTTATTTTCATAATTTCTACATTCATATATATATGCCTATAGATATACATACGTTTTTTTATATATATTCTTTTTTAGTATTTTATCTTTCTTTAGCTTTTATATACATTATATTTTATATATTTATATATACTTATACATTTCTTTTATTTTGTAAATATATATACATATCCATACATTTATACTTTTATTTTATTTTCACGATTTTCAAAATACGTATACATATAATTTAAATTAAAGTATTGCTTTCATGTGGTACATTAGCATTTTTACTATACTTTTTAAAGAAAATATATTTTGGTTTTATCGAAGCATTAAAATCATCATATTTTTACAAATTTCCAAAATATTTGGCATTCATGATTCTCGGGAAAGATTGTGTCCTAACTTACTAGATTGTGATTATTTTTCGATGAATTTAGAAAGCCAAGTATTTGTTTTGCAATAAATTCGCAAATTTTAAATAAAAGCTTATTCTCGGGAATTCAAAATGTTGGGTCCTAACTTACTGGTCATGACATTTTCTTCTCGAAATAAGAATTTTCAAAAGCAAAAGGCAATATTTGGGTATTTTGAAGATTTAAAAACATTGTGCCCTAACTCACTGGGTGTGGTGTTTTATTTCTTTGAAATAAGAATGACTTATTATTTTAATTCGTTCATGAAATAAAAAGTTTCCTTTTAAAATCTTTTCAAATTTTCGACACCAAGGCATTAAAAAAATCAATTTGGTACCAATTTTAGGCGTTACGAGGGTGCTAATCCTTCTTCGTGCGTAACTGACTCCCGAGCCTGTTTTCTCAAATTTCGCAGACCAAAATTATTTTTAAGGTGGGCCGATCACACCTTAATAAAGGATCGGTGGCGACTCCAGTTTTGTTTTTAAAGTCGACAACCAAATTTTTGTTTTCAAAAACGGTTTCGACAGCTTGGCGACTTCGCTGGGGACTTTTAGAGAGTCGAGCCATGAATTGGTTATGTTTTGTCTTTTTGTCGAAAATTAAAAGTTTTAAAAAAATAGGATTTCTCTTCGCATTCATTGATTTTTATCATGGGGTTTGCATGATTGGATCAAGTCGGTTACTTTGTATTTGCATTTTGCATTACATGGACCGTTTTACCCCTTTAAGTGGGAGCGAGAAACTAGTCCTTCGTGAGGTTTTCACCTCCGTGCAGGGTAGTGGACCGCTTTCGGGATACATCCGTACCTATGTCTTCGTGAGATTTTCATCTCCGTGCAGCCATAGGAAAATGTATCCTCCTGAACTCAACTCGATCCACATGAGCCTATAATGGGTGAGGATCGAGGAATCTGCTGGTTCGGGTACCCTTACTCTAGAAAATAACCCTCATATAGTAAACCTTAGGAACTTACCCTAGGTAGAGCTATACCAAACCCTAGAGGGGTCCTGAATAGGTGCTTTTATAATTTTCTGTGTATATTGAATTATGATTTTATGCATGATACTAACTTGTGTGTTTTGTTTTGGCTGCATGACATTTTTAACTGCATGGCATTTCATCATATAAAAGATATGTTGATTCACGTTTGGTTGTTAATAGAGAACTTGCCAGGGAAAACGGGTTTCTTGATAAGGTGGAGGATAATACGGTTGTTCGAGTATAGTCTATGAAAACGTGACACGAAAGGTAATAGCCTAACAAAGAGGAGTATACGACTTTGCTGCATGACCTGAGGATCCAAATTGCCAAAGTTTATTCAAAAGTCATCAAACGTTCCAATCTTTTAAAGAAGCTAATGAACGTGAGTGAACAAGGAGTTGCGACCTAGATCAAACAAAAATGAGTTCAAATTTGCGAGATGCATCTTAATATCTGAATGGTCGATATCTTCGCTTGGAGTACGAGGGGGATGCCGTATATATATCCGCTTTATGTAAAGAGATTTGTTTTCTAGTGAAGATTTCTAGTAAAGAATTGAACATGAATCAACGTCTCTTTCCGCATTCATTTCATGCATTTGCATTTCATTACATTATATACATTAGACACCGTTAAATGATCCTAATTAATTAAAATCACTGCTCAGTTAATCTGGAAACCAGCCAACCAACCAAACACCGTTACGACACTCGAGCAAAGATTAAGGACATGGATCAGAGATTGGAAAAACTCGAACAGTGCCAAAAGGAGATGCAAGACCGACTTCAGCTACAGGTGCAAGAGCGGTTAGACAAGATGAAACAAGAGATGTCAGAGAAAATGCGAGAATCCCAAGAAGATATAGTGGCAAAGTTAACCCAACTGATAACTAGGGGAAGTGATAAAGGAAAGGGCCCCATGGCAAATGTCGATGAGAGAAATGATGATGAACTACTCTATCCTCCAGGCTTTACTCCTCTACATGCGCGAGCTCAAGCTGAAGCATACCCGCCCAAATCAACTATCACAATCAGGCCTCAGCATTTTCAGACCGGTGCCTCAAATTTTCTGACTGGATCGGGCTTCAACCCCGAAAACTACCCTGCTAACTCTGCCATTCCTGACTTCGATGAAGTGGCTGAAAAGGAAAGAATAAAGGAGGAGTTACCAAACAGTTAGAGGAAAGGTGCAAGTGGCTCGAGAAGAAATTCAGGGCGATGGAGGTCACTGAAAGTTATCGATGCATGGACGCTAAAGAGCTGAGTTTAGTTCCAGATTTAGTACTCCCTCATAAGTTTAAGATGCCTGAGTTCGAAAAGTACAATGGGACAAGTTGCCCAGAGGCTCATATCACCATGTTCTGCAGGCGAATAGCAGGATATGTTAGCAATGACCAGCTCTTAATACATTGTTTCCAGGACAGCCTTGCAGGGGCAGCATCTAAATGGTACAATCAACTGAGTCGTACCACGATTGGTTCATGGAGGGATTTGGCCCATGCATTCATGAAACAGTATAGTCATGTGATGGACATGGGTCATGATAGAATCACCCTTCAAAACATGGAGAAGAAGCCGAGTGAAAGCTTTAGGCAGTATGCACAGAGATGGAGGGAAGTCGCAGTCTAAGTTCAGCCACCACTCTTAGAAAAAGAAATGACCATGCTGTTCATTAATACATTGAAAGCCCCATTCATTATGCATATGTTAGGAAATGCTACAAAAAGTTTTTCTGACATAATTATGAATGGTGAAATGATCGAAAATGCTATAAGAAGCGGGAAAATTGAGGCGGAAGAGAGTAACAAGTGGTCAGCCTCAAGGAGAAGAGGAAATGAGGTGAACAACACAGGTTATTCTAAATCAGTTGCTGTAAGTCATCCAGGAAAGGGGGTTGCTAGTCAACAAAGTTCATTGAGACAGGAATCTGGAGTGAAACCGGGTACTGAGAAGCTCCAGTTCACGCCAATTCCGATGTCGTATAAGGAGCTGTACCAAAGCTTATTTGATGCGCATGTTGTTTCCCCTTCTTACTTAAAACCCCCACAACCTCCATATCCCAAGTGGTATGATGCGAATGCACAGTGTGACTACCATGCGGGAATTACAGGGCACTCAATCGAGAATTGCATTACCTTCAAAAAGCTAGTTGAAAAACTCATCAACATGGGCGTTGTCAAGCTTGATGACTCGTTTAGCGCAGGAAATCTGCTACCCAATCATGTTTGAGGATGGAGGGACTGCAATGTATGAAGAAGTGGTGAGAAATTTGCACATCGATGCCATATATGCGGGCACAATTAAAAGGGTCCTTATTAGATATTCGCCTTAGAGGTGTTCTAAATAATGGGACTGCAGAGGAAACCCCTAAAGTATTTAGAGTCTGTTAGAGTAATGTTCAGAACACACTTGTTGCTTTCAGCCTAGAAGCAATAAGGATTTCTTTGTGAAATAGGCTCACGTCTGAACATTATTATTTTAATGAAATACATTATTGCAATCATCTTTGAGCAAATGTTCTTTCATTCTTTACGATTTTTTTCATTCTTTTGGATTTTTTCTGCTAAACCATTCATTCATTCATCATACATTCTTTTGTATATTCTTTGGTACCCACTATGGGTCCCCAAATATCAATGACATGAGTGACGCTGCTACAGACTCAAAATTTCTTTTTGAGTGAGACATGTGTTTAGAGGGATCTCATGACTTTGAAGATGTCATAAATTGTAGCTTATCTCCTGACTTGTTGAGGATGGTAAAGCAATAAGAGAAACAAATGAGACAATAGAGACTGTGACCTTGATGGAGCATGCATGACCGAAGAAACAAAACAAGACGTTATTGAGTTACTTCAAGAATTCAAAGATATCTACGCATGGTCATATCAGGATTGCCCAGGTTAAGCACTGTCATTGCAATTTAAACAACTGCCCGATATCAAAAATTCGTAGTATGTTCAAGGCGAATATCATGAATGGTGCAGTGAAAAATCTACCGGGGCAATGCCACTCTTTTCAGTTTATCACGTTTTTTCTATTGAAGTTGAAATTCTTTCTCTCTGGGTATTGGCTGAGCAAGTTGGATGAAGCAGAACGAATCCAATCGCAAGGTGATCAATTGAACTTGATAGAAAGAAAAAGGCTAGAAACTATTCATCATGGTCAGATGTACCAAGAAATGAACGATGCGAGCCTATAACAAAAGGTTTACCCTAGAGAATTCCACGATGGCGACCTAATGTTGAAGAAGATCCTCCCTCTACAAAAAATATATATTGGAGGAAAATGGATGCCAAATTGGGATGAACCTTATGATTATAGAGAAGGTTTTTTTCCTCAAAGGAGCTTTGATTTTGAGTGAGATGGATGATAAACCTGCAAAGCCTGTAAACTTAGATTCAGTCAGGAAATACTCCGTTTAAAGAAGGAGAGGACCAAGGTAAAAACCCGTAAAGGGAAGTTTGAGTCCAAAAAAAAGTGATGCGAAAAAAATGAAAAGATGAAAATGAAAAAGAAAAAAGTAAAATGGAGAGGCTAAGGTGAAAACCGCAAAGGGCGCCTTAGACCAAAGGGGATTTGAGTTGAAAACCAAAAAGAGCGGCTCAAATATTGAACAGAATGGGGCATGAGATTATCGGAGCAACTCAAATACTGATCAGAGTGGGGCATGCAGTGGTCTTTCTATACTTGAATCAATAGGAAAGGGTAAGCGACATCTTAGGGCATTGACAAAGTATTATAGATCTCCTAAGCACATGTTAAACTCAGAATGGTCTTCGAAAAGTTTGTATAGAGAAGTTCAAGCTGCGATATCTGGGGCACCTGATCCTTATACCATTTTTGTTATTCTTAGAACATTTCATTCATTTCTATGATACGCATTCCTAAGTTAATTTCTTTGTTATCCATCTTTATTATCCTTGACAATTTATTCATTTTGAGCTATGCTCAGAACCAATGCAATTTTATCCATCATTTTGTTCTCTTTGCAAGTGTGTGGCATTAGAATAATGATTAATAGACTAATAAAACTTTCACAAGGGAAGTTTTGCATATTACTCTAAAAGCTTCTAAATAATATAGGAACCTCAAATAGGACTATTGTTTAGAACGCACCAGGTTCAAAGGTTGGAAATCTGATAAAGAAGAGTCTAAATCAAGACTATCCCTTTGAATTTTCTTGTCTAAAGTATTATTTGAACAAAATGGCAAGATGTCGTGTTGGTGACAAAGCTTCAATGAACAAGCAAGCAATGATCACCGAATAATAAGAAGAAGTTGTTCTTGGAGAAAATTTCTTCATTTGTGCATGAGTATTTGGTACAACACCCTGGGAATGGTGTAAGAGACCAAAAAGTTTCACATCCAGTATCCTTGAATTGTGATAACAGAGGATTGAGAAAAAGGCCAAATCTTTTACTCTTGGGTTAAAACGGGAAAAGATGGTACAAATTTTGCATCCCAGTGGATCAAACTTGGAGGTTTACAGTGGGGGGCAATCTGACTAAATGTTTCTTTGGAGACGTCAGCTCAGCAAGAAGGTGTTATAACACATTGGCAATAAAACTTTAATAAACTTTGAGTAATGATAACCTAAGTGATGAGAAGGGATCATTCTCAGAAAATGACATTCTGCATTCATTCAATTGACATTCATACATGTCTAGTTAGGATTCATTATGATCATGACATCCTAATCATTAGGCATAATTAGGTTCACTATACAGGTCATGTTCCCCAGAGAACAGATCAGTGATGCTAGCAGATCTTGCCTTTCTGCATTGACAGTGGAGCAGATCAAAGATGGTGGATTTTACCTCTCTGTGGTTACAGTGGAGTACATTGAAGACAGTAATTGACTTCTCTGGATAGCAGCAGAATAGATTGAAGATTTCAGATCTTGCCTCCCCAAGCAGTAGTGGAGTAGATCAAAGATGGTGGATTTTACCTCATCGTGGTTACAGTGGAGTACATTGAAGCCAGTAATTCTATCTCCCTGGGCAGCAGTGGAATAGATTGAAGATTACAGATCTTATCTCCCTAAGCAGTAGTGGAGCAGATCGAAGATAGCGGATTTTACCTCCCTGAGGTTACAGTGGAGTACATTGAAGCCAGTAATTCTATCTTCCTGGGCAACAGTGGAATAGACTGAAGATTTTAGATCTTGCCTTCCTGTATAGATAGCGAAGCAGATCGAAGACGGCAGATTTTACATCTCTGTGGTTACAGTGGAGTACATTGAAGCCAGTAATTCTACTTCCCTGGACAGCAGCAGAATAGATTGAAGATTTCAGATCTTGTTTCCCTAAACAGTAGTGGAGCAGATCAAAGATGACAGATTTTACCTCCCTGTGGTTACAGTGGAGTACATTGAAGCCAGTAATTCTACTTCCCTGGACAGCAGCGAAATAGATTGAAGATTTCAGATCTTGTCTCCCTAAGCAGTAGTGGAACAGATCAAAGATGGCATATTTTACCTCCCTATGGTTACAGTGGAGTACATTGAAGCCAGTAATTCTACTTCCCTGGGGCAACAGTGGAATAGATTGAAGATTTCAGATATTGTCTCCCTAAGCAGTAGTGGAGTAGATCAAAGATGGTGGATTTTACCTCCTTGAGGTTACAGTGGAGTACATTGAAGCCAGTATTTCTATCTCCCGGGGCAACAGTGGAATAGACAGAAGAAACCAATCCTATCTCTCTGAAGTTGCAGTTGAGTGGATTAAAACCGCAGATCTCATCTCTCTGAAGTTGCAGTAGAGCAGATCGCGTCAAATTTATCCTTAAGTTGTAGCAGAACAAATTGAAGCTACAGGTCTTATCTCCCTGAAGTTGCAGTGGAGCAGATTAAAGATAGCAAATTTAGTTCTTTTGAGAAGCTACAACATACGAATCCTATCTCCCTAACATACATTGCAGTGGAGTAGATTGAAGCACCAGTTCCTATACCTCTGAAGATGCAGTAGGAATGAATGAGGTTATTTGAAGTAAAGAAGTACTGAAGAAGTCGAGGCTCAGTAAGACCGGGTACAATTGGGCTTTTAGTCTTTGCTCTATTCCCGTTACACGACAATGAGCAAAGAGGGGCAGCTGTACGAGCCCAATAATGCCCGGGCCCAAACTAATAAACAGACCCAACTAAACCTAAAATGGCCCAACACCTGACCCAAACTAAACCTAGCCCAAAGCTTAACCAAAAAACAGAAACCCTAGGAGCCTCCCTTTCCAGCCGCCGCAAGGATCGAAGCAAGCCTCCTCCACGTGCGCCGCTCCTCCCCGCCCCGCGCACGTCGCGCATGTTGAACCTACAGCAACAAACAATCGATGACAATATCAGAATAACGAAAAAGAGGGGATTTGCATTATTATTTTCGGCTATTTAAAGCCATAGAAAATTTGTAAAATGGGGATGGGGAAAATCTGTAAAAAGGGTTTTTTTTTCAGTGTAAAAGGATACAAAAATAAAAGAAAAGATCAGTTTCTTTTAAGGTGATTAGGTTTTTTCTCTCTTTTATTATTTTTCTCCGTTTTACTTCCTATATACGTGAAAGAATAAAAAGAAAAAGGAAAAGACTTACCTTGCTGACGGCCGGAGAAGAAGAAACCGAGGGGTTTTTCGGTCTTCCTCCAATCTTTGAAGGCTTTTAGCGAGTTTTAAGGATAGATCGGAGTCCCCGGGGTTAAGACGGTTTAAAAAAGGGTCACTTTAAGATTTTCGGCCACCGCGCGCGGTGGTCGACGATGGTGACGGCGCCGGAGCTCTCACCGAAATCCTCGCCGGAGTTAAGCCGGATTTTGGGCCTACTTGAGAGGAAAAGGAGATTTTTTTCCTTGTTCTTTTGAAACAGAAAGGGAAAATGGATTTTTTTAAGGGAAATTTGGCTTTTATATGGGCTATGAAACGACGCCGTTTGGGGCCAACTTCAATGGCCTCAAAACGACATCGTATGGGCTAAAAACCCGACAACCCGACCCGTTTTCTCAGGATCCGCGTGTTTTATTTCTAATGGTCTATTTGCGCGTTTGGTCCCTCTCTTTTTAAAAGCATGTCTAAATCTTTTTTTGTTTCATTTAAATTTGGGTCGCATGTTTTATTTTTGTTACATTTTGATCCTTTTAAAGCGCAACGTTTGAGAGGTTTGGGAAAATCTCCCTTTGGGTCCCCCTCCTGTCACGCGTGTTTTGATTTGGTCCCTCTTAGTGCTTTCTATCTTCGAATTTGGGCCCTTAAATTCCGTTTTTCTTCATTTTAATCCTTAATCTGTGATTTTAGGTTTTTTTGATTAAATTGCATTATTATTATTGTATTATTGTATTATCTATTATTTATTATATATTATTATTAGTATTATTACTTCCATACGCATGCTTCTTTTTTATATATTACTTTATTTTCATAATTTCTACATTCATATATATATGCCTATAGATATACATAAGTTTTTTATATATATTCTTTTTTATTATTTTATCTTTCTTTAGCTTTTATATACATTATATTTTATATATTTATATATACTTATACATTTCTTTTATTTTGTAAATATATACACATATCCATACATTTATACTTTTATTTTACTTTCACGATTTTCAAAATACGTATACATATAATTTAAATTAAAGTATTGCTTTCATGTGGTACATTAGCATTTTTACTATACTTTTTAAAGAAAATATATTTTGGTTTTATCGAAGCATTAAAATCATCATATTTTTACAAATTTCCAAAATATTTGGCATTCATGATTCTCGGGAAAGATTGTGTCTTAACTTACTGGATTGCGATTATTTTTCGATGAATTTAGAAAGCCAAGTATTTGTTTTGCAATAAATTCGCAAATTTTAAATAAAAGCTTATTCTCGGGAATTCAAAATGTTGGGTCCTAACTTACTGGTCATGACATTTTCTTCTCGAAATAAGAATTTTCAAAAGCAAAAGGCAATATTCGGGTATTTTGAAGATTTAAAAACATTGTGCCCTAACTCATTGGGTGTGGTGTTTTATTTCTTTGAAATAAGAATGTCTTATTATTTTAATTCGTTCATGAAATAAAAAGTTTCCTTTTAAAATCTTTTCAAATTTTCGACACCAAGGCATTAAAAAAAATCAATTTGGTACCAATTTTGGGCGTTACGAGGGTGCTAATCCTTCCTCGTGTGTAACTGACTCCCGAACCTGTTTTCTCAAATTTCGCAGACCAAAATTATTTTTAAGGTGGGCCGATCACACATTAATAAAGGATCGGTGGCGACTCCAATTTTGTTTTTAAAATCGACAACCAAATTTTTGTTTTTAAAAACGGTTTCGACACAAATAGTTTAAAAAATTACTTTAAATTTGATATACATAATCTAGGATCATTAAGTTCAACAATTAAATTATTAAAACATATTAAAATATTAATAATATAAAAAATTATGAAAGAATATAAAATTATTTTAAATTTTCATTATGTAAATGGATTCCTATACATATGAAAAAGAAAAAAAAAACCTAATCTTGGTGACAAGCCAAGTGACAAGTGAGGAGACGACCTATCTCTGAAAGTGGGACATGGAAGTGTGAGATGATTGGTTACGGGAGCAAGGCGGGCCTCAACACTGGGTCCTTTTGTCGGAGGTGCATGGATGGATCCCATCTAAATTTCAGTATAGAGCTCGTAGAAACTACGCTCGCCTATCACAGCTTTACCTTTTTTAGGTGCAAAAGAATGGAATATGTTCCCCATCCATGACAGTTTTCTTTTAAATTTTCTAAAATATCAATATATCTGAAACGCATGAGTTAGAATAAATTTATAAAAATAAACTCTAGTAACTTGGAATCCTTTTACTTGCTACCAGTGAAATGTTTATTGTTTTATTTTACTTAGTGTGCCCTTTATGATTGCTTTAAATACGAGCATTCATTGCTTAATCATGGATTACTTCACTAGAATAGAGGATTTACATGTGTGGGTGTGTTTTTTTTAAATTTATCTTATATTTGGTAGAAAGCAAGAGAATTTGAAGCATGATTGCATGGGAATTACTTAGATACATAGATTAATATCAATATATTTCAAAGTATAAAAATTATATATATTCGTTTTTTTAAGTAAATAGGTAAACTTCGTGAATTCAATCGACATATGCATCATTGCTATAAGGAATATTCTTAAAATTATATTAAATATAATGAAAAAAACCCAATATAGATTCAATGTTTTGTTGATTTTGTAAGAGGGGAGTTTAATTGAATCATCTTGAGTTTTCTTTAAAGAAATGATCAAACTTTTAATAAGCATTGAATTCAATGGACATATGCATAATTAATATAAAGAATATTCATATAATTGTATTCAAATATAATGAAAAAAAAAACAAAACCCAATATAATTCAATTAATATCTGAATTCTAAAAGAGCCAATAATTGTTTAACATATTCTCAAGCTCAAACTCTCCTCTTAAAAATAAAACGAAAATATTACCACAAATACAGGATCTTCATTGCAACTTGCAAAGAATAATGTTAGTAGTATTTAGGGTCAAAATTCTTAGGTATTAAGGTTCAAAATCACATGGATCAAACGCGGCAGGGGAAGAGGGAGGCTTGAAGCTCACAAAAGATGGAATTAAGATTCTGATTTATATCTTTCATAAAAAGATGGTCTCCCATTACCATCTAAAAGAATTGGCAACAATATTCGGAATTTAGATCGAATTAATTTTAGAATATGATATTAATAAAGTTTGATGTTCAAATCCTAACATCTATAATGTTTATCATATCTTGAGGAACGGCCTCTTTATTAAAGAAAGAAAGAGAAAAAAAAAAAGGCAAGGGGCTTTCGGCAATAAAGGAAATATATTTTAGGATGAATCTTTCCTATCTAACCAACAAGCTTTCACATGCTTTGCAAATATATAGGATTTTTTTAATTGTCTTGGTGCTTGCAAGCTATACGGTTGAAATGTTTGAATTCAATTCAGTAATTATTGAGTTGAGTTTGAGCTCAATCGATTAGAGATGTTGGTCAAGCCAAATTTGAGCACCATGATACTCAATAATTTGAACCGCTCACGACCCTAATCAAATTTATCATTTTAATTTTTTATATTATGAAATTATACTTTTACCCTTATTATATGGAAAAAGCATAAGTACAAATAAACTTAAGCTTGAATATAAAAATTAATAAACAAATTTAATCGAATTCGAACTAAATATTAAACCCTATTATTCAAATTTAGCTCAACTCAATTGCAGCTTATCCTCGAGGATATGTTTGTTTTTGCTTTTCCCTCTTAATCATAATTTTCCCACCTTTTCCTTTCTTAATCTCATATATTATTTTTTTTGTTGCGATTCTTCCGCGCTTTAATACGTGGGATTTTGGTAATATGAGAAAAAAAATTAAAATATGATTTTATATTAAAAATAAAATTAATTTAAATACAAATATAAAACTTATAAAAAATTATATTAATATATAATATTTTAAATACGATTTTTTGGTAACAAATATACATACCGCAAGGTGTAATTGGTAGAACATGGCTTACGAAGGACTTAAAAGTGTTTGGTGGGTGTCTGTGAATATATATAATGCCCAACTAGAATGATGAAAGGAACAACTCAGATGGTCCACTTGATTCACAACTTAGAAAATTCATAATGATATTGACTACATCATGGAATCTGATTATCAATCGACTTTAAGGGAGTCCCTCCCCCCCCCCCCCCCGCCCTTTTTGTTAACTTTCGAAGTTCTTTGCAATTCTCGAGGATTCTGTTAAATGTTTCGTATATATACAGTGAAGCCATTAATTTTAGAAGGATTAAAAACTTTCATGGTGATGAATACGGGTGTTAATAATATATTGATTTTTGTAAGTTATTTAAGTTTGGTTAAAAAATATTTGACCACAATTCGGTAATTATTGAGCTGAGTTTGAGTTATCAATGGAGTTAAATTTAAGTTTAGTTATACTTAACTCGAATGATTTGTGAGTTTTATCAAGCTTTTCATATTTTTATATTATTGTATTATGTTATTACCCTAAATATATATCATCAACTCTAAGTTTAATTATCAAGTTGAGCTCAAGCTCGAGTTTAAATTCGAGTTTGAATACAAAAATTGATAAACAAGCTTAATCGAGTTCGATCTTAAATAGCTCAAACTTAAAAACAGATATTCGATTGAGCTCAAGTTGAATATTAAGATCCAAATTTCGAGTTGAGACAATTACACCCCTAGTGATGGATAGTTTCGATATCCATGCAATAATAAAACAAAAATAGAGACTCTAATCCCATTCCATTATCATTCTTAAGCTATAAAATGCCCCATTTAGTCTGCACGTCTGGATGACAATGCCCGTTCAAGCTAAGATAACCAAGATATAATGAGTTAGAGTCAAACCCGACTACAAATTTTAAAACTAGACAAGTTGGTTAAGCAGGCTTATAAATAAAAGCTTCATATTATAGCATGTATGAAGTGTGAGAGAGATAGAAAGAGAGAGTTTAAAAAATATATATAAATAAAGAGTGAAAGTAAGTTTAAAAGAACAAGGTAAATGTAAACTAGCCGAAGCCAAGTACATTGTCAGAGACTTGAAAAATTGAAAAAATCTCTGCATTTTATCGTGCTGCTTTTATGAGTAATAGAAATTATTATTTTTAATCACTATGCGTGCAACAAGAAAAACTGAAAAAGTTAATGAACATAATTTAAATGGTTTTAGCTAGCAAATTCAACTGGAATATGAGCTCTGAATCAAATGATGGAATGCCCATCTACCAACTGAGATAACAGTTTTTCCATGGGAAGGACCCAACACGTTAAGAATTGCAGTGGTGGAGTTGAGATTCCTTAGCCATGTTCCCTAGCACCAACATCGAATTTGGCTAATTGTGGCATAAATGTTTACAAATAATATATTTTCGTCTCTTAATGTTATAGGTGATGGAAAACAAAAAAACGTAATGAGGTTTGTTATTTTAACCGAATCACTGATTGTCAATTATGAAAATAGTAATAAAAGTTACACCGTTGTGTCTATAAAACCAATGTTATAGGGATCCTCCTCATTTCACAAAATCATACTACATCTCAGGGAAAAGTACTATTGTTGACTGAAGAAGCAAAGAGCCCAATTTGTCCCTAGCTAGCATCTATTAGGATCTGGGCCCAATTCCAAATATACAAACAAGCTTTTGTCTGTCCTCGAAGGAATGTCAATTGTTGGTTTGTGTATGCCAATGCTTGAGCACATTCCGTGTCCTGGCTTCATTAGGTAACATCGACCCGTCGCAAGATGTCAATTCTCTAACTTTCCAGGCAGCCATGCAAGCTCATCATCTTATCAAAGATATCAAACAATTGAAAGGAACCCTAAGGTCAATAAATAACATCAATGAAATTAACATTTATATAGGGAATTTAACGACGATACCATCTCAAAAGCAAGAATGGAGAGGGATCCAGGACCAGGAAGACTGTTCAAAGGCATTTAAGCCTTGGGGGGGGGGGGACCTGTTCCTGCTTCTTCCACATGTCTTCCCTACTCCTTAATACTCTCGAAACTAATCTGGTCGAAACAACACGCCGACAAATTAAAAGGATGGAAAATGTTTGTGCTATTGACGAATCCTTTGCAGATTAAAAGGAAGCTTGGTAAACAAGTGACAAACAAATTCCAAATTAAATACAAACTACAATCAACAGTTCAACACCTTGCTTGCGGAAGATACTGAGGGGACCATCAACGATTGTGAGCAAACCACTAGAGTGAAACTCATTGCACCGGTTGGTTGAGCAAGAATAACCTATAATATGTTACTTGGATAGTGAGCACAACTTGATTTAATTAAAAAAATTTAAAAAATTCAAATTTTGAGTTAATTAAATCGAGTTATTAGGTTTTTCGAGTCAACTCAAATATAAATTCGGTTTTTCAAGTTCGAGTCGAGTTGAATTTTACAATTCGAATAACTCGAATAACATATTGGTGTAAATACTTCTTTGATCCTAGTCAATTTTGAAAATGAGCAAATTGGTCCCTTTCAACAAAAGTTGCAAAAAAATTTTCAAAATATTTATAAAAAATCCAAAATTTCGTAATTTGAGGACATAAACAAGTAAGTTGCCAATTCAAATTTATCATACTAAAATATCTTATTTTATATCTTATTTTGCTTGAAAGAGTTTTCAAATAGATAAGGTTTCAAATTTATGTACTCTAACATGACATTAGCTATAATATAAACAGATTTTAAGTAAACATGTTTAATTTTTTAATTTAACTCGAACAATTTCACTCAATTTGGTTCGGATTTTATTTCACTCTACTCGATTCAAAAAATTTTCAAATTGAGTTAGGATGATAAAATAGGACTCGTCAACTCGACTAGTTCAAAATTTTTTCACTTAATTCGATCAAATGCTCACCCCTAGATACAAGCACAAGTGTTAGATAAAATTACATGTATAACTGGATTTCTTTTTTTGGTTTTTTCATGTATTTGAAAGATGTTTACCTATATGTCAATAATGGACAATGTTTTTGGAACTAGATTGGAGGTTTGAATCGATTATTCCATCAGTTCTCGGTCCAAGATGTTCAAAGTAAATGAATTATTAAGAAAAATATAAGAAAATCGATTCAATCGATTTTTCAACTTGATTCAACTAATTCGTACACGTTCATGAGTCAACTGGTTTTATACCTCTCATCGAGCCAAACTTTGGTCGGTTCCCGGTCCAATCAGTTCAATTGACCGGCCTGGTTCAAACAACTAATCATGGGTATTTCAAGAAAATGAAGCATCAGACAAACATAAAACTTATATATAAAATTGATTAATTTCAATAAGATATCATTTATGATTTAGGTTTCAAGATTTGGATTTATATTTCAAAGTAGTGTAAATATGCAAATTTAGTATGCTGGGAATTCACATGGATTCCAAAAAATTGCAAGACAATGCATGAATTCCATTGATATAATATTGAAGAATTCACATCAGCAGAAGAGGAAGGAAGAAAGAAATGACATCATGTACATAGATAGACTTGACCTAAAAATCAATCTCAACCACACCATTGATGTTGCAAAAGTGATTGTGCACATTCACCTTAAATATTCAATTGTGAAAGCTCAACAATGCAATAGAGAAATATGTTATGTAAATTAAGAGATGGTAGCCTCCCTATAATTGGTATGCCCATAGGGCTTTATTATTTTAGTTATATTAATTACTCGAATACGTTATTCTAAGATATGATCCATTTGTAAATCCTTGCAATGTATCATTAGTAAACTTTAACCATTTCTTTCATGCACACTGAGTATGAAAGTGATACATCGTATTTCAATATGATAAATTAAGCTCTTTTCACACCTAAGGAACTTGTTTTCAAGCGATGTTTTGTGTCTTTTTATTGATTTTTCCATATTTAAGTTAGAATTTGTTGGAAATTATAGATTGCAAATTAATTATTCATGAGCATTATTCAAATTAAAAGTGATGATTTATCATCCAATGGATACATTTTCACGGGACATGTTTCTACCACGAAGTTTGTCCAATATGAAGCATTGTGGATATTCAAAATAGTATTCATTGAATGCATATAAATAGAGGTATTATGATGCTCACAAAATATATTTTTACAATTAATCCTATTTTCAGAAACTAGAGTAAGAGTTAGGTAATTCCTCGATTTTGCTAATCAAAGGAAATTCAAAACTTCGTTGTATCCTGAGAGGACCTTTGTCTTAACTGTAACACCCCTAACCTGTAACCGTCGTCGGAATAGGTTAAGAGGCATTACCGGACTTTCAAATCAGTTCAGATCAGTAATTCATCAAACATTTAACAAATATAATCTTATACACATTTGACCATTTTAACAACTAAGCCAAATCTCATTGCTTAAGAACATCAAAACACATAACTATACAATAAGCTAAAGTAACCAAAAACATATTCCCATAAACTATCCTATACATGCCATAATCACACAACTTCCATGAGTTCAAAAGTACCGAGAAGTCGACTGGATAGTACGATGCTTATCTCCAACGTCGTCCGAATCGAGCTAGCTAACAAACCTCTATAAAACACAAAGAAATAAATTAAGTAAGCATTAAAGCTTAGTAAGTTGATATGTAAAGAATAAGCAATTTGTTAACAAGCTTTTACCAATCCTCACAATATGTTCTCAAGATAATACAATCAAAATTTCATATAGTTCCACTATTTACTCATGTTCACATCAAGCTGTCTACTCGAGTCATAGTCACTAAATTATTTATATCTTGCGCTACGGAACTCCAAATTAAGATCTTCTTGATTTTTTCGAAACTAAACTCACATACCTTCTTACCATAAAATTTTCAAAAATTTTGGTTTAGCAAATAAGTACATTTAATTCTTCAAAGTCGTCCCTGTTCTGCTGTTTGATAGTTTCAAACCTTCTTCTCTGAAAATTAATTATCTCTTAATACGGGATTCGAATGATATTCCCGTTTGTTTCTCTTAAAAATAGACTCATTAAGAATTTTAATCATGTAAATTATAACTCATAATTATTTTTATACAATTTTTATTGATTTTCCAAATTCAGAACATGGGATTCTAAAATCAATCTGACATAATCTCACAAAAATTCAAATATCTCATAATACGAGATTCTTTTGCTTACTCCGTTTCTTCTATGTGAAACTAGACGCAATAAGATTTAATTTAATATATTATTAAACCTATAATTCGATTTTCACAATTTTTAGTGATTTTTCAAAGTTATACAACTGCTGCTGTCTAAAATGTTTTATTGCAAATTTTACTCTTTCATGATTTCTTTCATACATTTCATATAATTGCAACAAACCTTTCTCATGTCTTAAAACTTGATCAAATACCATTTCATCATTTTTCTCTATTAAATACTCGAATAGGTTCCATACATACCTATATCGTCTCGTACTAACCTCCTTCTCATTCATCTCATTCTTTTACCCGTTGAACCATTCGGAATAGAAATCGAATACTCAAATATCTCATATGATAAGTACCTATACCATGGCCCGTAGCCAAATCAAGGTAACTTATCCAAAGAACTCTTATCGTGGCCCGAAGCCAATTTATCCGATATGCATGGCCCGTTTATCATTTACCTCTCTTAATTAAATTAAAGGACGATTACAAAATTGAGTACTTCATTTTCACAATGTCGTAGTAAAACTATGGTCTTGCACCTTGTCACATATCACACACCGAAGCTATTGCCCAGCCATGGTCTTATACGGATCACATATCACACTGATGTCATATCTCAGATATGGTCTTACACAGTAGCACATATCACACTGATGCCATATCTCAGATATGGTCTTATACAGAAACTCATAATCACATCACACCGATGCCATAACTCAGCTATGGTCTTATACAGAAATCACATATTACATGTTGCCATGGTCCAACCATGGTCTTTTTCATCAATTTGTCTTGGCCTCTGAACGAAAGTACTCAAATCCATCGTTCCAACTAATTTGTAATTTTACTGAAGCATTATTTTACAATAATTAAAATTTTATAACATTCATATACATTAATGAAAATCTCATAATCACAGTTTAGGCATAATCAAAGCATTTAACATACATTCTAATGAAGTCATCACATTACGAACTTACCTCGTATACGGAGATCTACTAATTCGATACTTTTTCTTTTCCTTGATCTAACTCTTTTCGGATCTATGTAAATGAATTTAATATTAATTTAACACATCTCATATTCAATTCAATCCAACTTACATCTTAGGCAAAAGTACCATTTTGCCCCTATACTTTTAATTAATTCCAATTTCGTCTCTAGGCTTGGAAAATGAAATTCATGCAATTTAATACTTATTCCAAGCCTAGCTGAATTTTTCATTTAACATTTACAGCTCATATAATTCATAAAATTCAAAAATTTTCCATGAATTTTAAACATTTACAATTTAATCCCTAAATCACATTTTTATCAAAACTCCTTTAACAAAAGTTGTTTATCTATCAACAACCTTTCATTTTATACCATAAAACTTCATAATTTATCTATATTCATTCATGGAAAAACTTTAATACCTCAATAACTTTGCAAATAAATCTTCAAGATAGCTAGATTAGGTAACTACGATATTGGAAATATAAAAATGACTAAAAATGAGACTTGAATACTTACCCAATTAAGCCAAGTAAGCTTGCTTGAATGCTTTTCTCTTAGCTAGGGTTTTCATAAAAAAATTTGGGAAAGATGATGAAAAAGATGATGAAAAAGATGATATTTTCATCATTTAATCAATTATCATCTTTTAATATATTTTATTTCCAATTTCATCCTTTTCCTTAATTAAATTTCCATGGATGAATCATCATCCTTACCTACTAACTTCTCTTAAGGGTCTATTTGCCATATAAAGATCTCAAACTTTGAATTCCGTAGCTATCTGATACATATAGCTACTAGAACTAAACTTTTACATTTTATGCAATTTGGTCCTTTTATCAATTAAACATGTAATCGGTAAAATTTTCTTAACAAAATTTTCATACGATATTTCTAACATAATGCAGACTATAAAATAATATTAAAATAATTTTCTTTTCGGACTCGTATTTGTGGTCCCGAAACCACTGTTCCGATTTCACTAAAAACGGGCTGTTACATTAACCCTCTAGCAACTTTGTGTGGGGACAAATAGTTCTCTTTAGAAAACGTCACCCGTGACTCGAAGTCTACTGCTTATTTCCATATAGTCTTTGGTTTCATTGTCTCTATTCAAAATATCCAAAATAAAAAAAACCTATTTTGGAGATGGCGACGGAGGCTACCACTGCATTCAAAGTGATGAACCAAGAGTTTGTGAAACGACCGATTCGATGGTTCAAACTTTAATCGTTAGAAGGATAAAATGTTGTTCATTCTTGTTATCTTAAATGTGGCGTACGTTCTGGATCCAAACCTACAACCCGTGGAGGATCCCGCACACAATGCAAACTCTGAAGAAATTACGAAAGTGGCTGAACTTAAGAAAAAGCATAAAGAAGACAATTTCACATGTTGAGGACACACCCTCAACACCTTGTCTGATCGATTGTATGATATCTACATGTCGATGCAATCCCCGATGGAAATATGGAAAGCTCTTGAAGAGAAATACAACACCGAGCAACAAGGTACTAATAAATTTTTAATGATGAAGTATTTCGAATTCAAAATGCTTGATAGCATCCCGATCATGGTTCAAGTTCATGAATTACAAGTCGTTGTAAGCAAGCTTTATGACTTGAAAGTTGTTATTCTAAAATTGTTACAAGTCAGGGATATCATCTCGAAGTTGCCCTCGTATTGGAACAATAATCGGAAGAAACTTCTACATATGGCAGAGGACTTCACTATGGAGAAAATATTTAGGCATTTGCATATTGAAAAGGAAACTCGAAAGCGTGACGTGGTGTATCTTCCCCTAAGTTCTAAAATGAACCATGTGAGCGAAAGGCTACATCCGAGACCAATGACGTGCAAGAAAAGAAGAAAAAAATCTCGCAATTGTTATAATTGCACTAAGAACGGACACTATATTAAGGATTGCAAACTTCTCAAAAAGAAGCAAAGTGCCACAGCTTCCAAAGCCAATATGGTGGAGGACATAGACTTAGTGGCCATAGTTAAGGAAGGGATCGAGAGTTTGGAGATTGGTATGATCACTGAACTTAATATAGCCATGACCGATAAATCCTATAATTGCTAGCTCGACTCTAGAGTTGCTATTCATGTGTGTAATGACCGACAAAAATTCAAGAGTTATGAACTATTAGCAAACCGTAAAGTGTTTATGGGCAACTATCAATAGGTTAAGGTGCTCGGTCGAGGGACGGTGGAACTCAACTTCACATCTGGAAAGAAATTAACTTTGACCAATGTGTTGCATGTTCCTGATGTGAGAAAGAATTTAGTTTCCGCAAGTATTCTGTGTAATAAGGGGTTCAAGATTATCTTGGAATCTGATAACTTTTTTCTTGCTTAAGGGTGATATATATGTAGGAAAATGATATTGTAATGAGAGTATGTTCAAGTTGAGCATTGATATGAATAAAGTTAATTCTTCTACTTATATTATTGAGTCTTATACTATGTGGCATGCGCGTTTAGCACATTTTAATTTTAAAACTTTACAATATATGAAAAAGAATGGTTATATCAATCTAAGTAATGATGAGTTTGTGAATAAATGTGAAATTTGTACTCAATCAAAAATTACCAAGAAGCCATTTCCTAAAAGTGTGAAAGGAATTTGCAAGTGTTAGATTTAATTTATTCAGATGTTTGTGAATTAAATGAAACAGTAACGAGAGGTGGAAAATGATATTTTATCACTTTTATAGATGATTTCTCTAGATTTACTTATGTGTATCTCATGAGAAGTAAATACGAGGCTTTTGATATGTTTAAACATTTTAAAAATGAGATTGAGAATTTGTTTAGTAAGAAAATCAAAGTGCTTCATAGTGATAGAGGTTGTAAATATTTTTCAAATGAATTTAATGTATTTTGTGAGGAACAATGCCTGGTACATGAGTGTTTTGTGCTTTATACTCCGCCATAAAATGGTTTGGCAGAAAGAAAAATCGTACCTTAGTGGATATGTTTAACTTGATGTTGTTAAATGTTAAACTTCCATATAATCTATGGGGTGAAGTATTATTGACTGCATGTTATATCCTTAATAGAATACCATCTAGAAAATTCAAAGTATCTCTATATGAGTTATGGAAAGGTAAGATGCCAAACTTAGATTATTTCAAAGTGTGGGGGGTGTTTGGCTTACTATAAAGTTCCTGACCAACAGAGAACAAAGTTAGGACCAAGAGCCGTTAAAGGTGCATTCATTGGATATGCCCAACACTCTAAGGCTTATCGTGTTCTTAATTTAGTGTCAAATACGATAATTGAAACAAGACATGTTGTATTCATTGAAAATAAGATTTTCGATAATTCAAAAAATTTAGAAAAAGAATATCAACCAATGATCTCAAGTGATCAAACCAAAATAAGTCTTTGTGATAATAATGGTACAGAGCCGAGAAAAAGTTAACGAGTGAGAAAAGTAAAGGACTTTGGTCCCAATTTCATTTCCTCGCAATCTCTAGCATTCCTCGTTGAGGGAAATAGAGAATCCGTCATTAGAAAAATCCCTATAATGTTTAATGTGGATGGTGATCTGCAATCCTATGGTGAAGTCGTGACTTTTAGGGATGCAACATTTTGGAAAGAAGCAATTAATGATGAAATGGATTCAATATTGTCTAACAATACTTGGATTCTAGTTGATATTCCTTAAGGATCGAAGCCTATCACGTGTAAATGGGTGTTTAAAAGGAAGAATACTTCAACAGATAGTTCTCCAACCTTTAAGGCTAGGTTGGTGGCTAAAGGATTTAGACAAAAGGAAGGCCTAGATTTTTTTGACACCTATGCGGCAGTGGCTAGGATGACCTCTACTCGAATTCTCATAGCACTTGCATCTATCCATAATTTACATGTACATCAAATAGATGTTAAGACAGCTTTTTTGAATGGTGATCTTGAAGAGAAAGTGTCCATTGGACAACCAGAAGGCTTTGTGCTTCCTGGGAATGAACATAAGGTGTGTAAGTTGATCAAATCATTATATGGTTTAAAACAAGTGCCTAAATAGTGGCATGAGAAATTTGACTAGGTTATCTTGTCATATGGTTTTTTACATAATGGTGCGGATAAATGTATTTATACTGAATTCACCGATAGGTACGGTATAATTATTTGCCTATATGTAGATGATTTGTTAATTTTTGGGACAAATATGGAAGGTGTTCGCGAGACTAAAGAGTATCTAGCCTCAAATTTTAAGATGAAGGATCTCAACGAGGTAGATACAATTCTAGGTATAAAGGTGAAAAGGCATAAAAGGGGCTTTGCGCTAAGCCAATCTCACTACATCGAGAAAGTATTGGAAAAGTTCAAACACTTGAATATCAAGGATTCGAACACTCCATACAATTCAAACTTTAAGTTAAGTGAGAATAATGGCAGAGCTATAGCGCAACTTGAGTACGCCAGCGCAATTGGAAGTTTAATGTATGCAATGCATTGCACTAGACCTGATATCATATTTGTTGTGTGCAAATTCGTGAGATTTACAAATTGTCCTAGTACCGATCATTGGAAAAAATTTATTGGATTTTTGGCTATATTAAGAAAACAAAAAATTTGGGGTTATTCTATAGTGATTATCCTACGGTACTAAAAGGTTACTTAGATGCAAGTTGGATTACAAGTCTAAGTGACAAAAAGTCCATATCAGGATGGATTTTTACAATCAGAGGTGGATCCATTAGTTGGGCCTCCAAGAAACAAACTTGTATCTCACATTCTACTATGGAGGCTAAATTTATAGCCTTGACGGCTACTGGCAATGAATCGAAATGACTAAGAGATCTCTTGCTAGATATAAAGTTCTGGCCACAAGGTAGGTTCGCCATTTCCATTTATTGTGATAGTGAATCCACCATGTCTTGAGCGTACAATAAGGTGTACAATGGAAAGTTTAGACATATAAGTTTAAGACATGAGTATGTGAGACAATTTATTAGGGACGGTGTGATAATTGTTACCTATGTTAAGTCAATTGACAATTTAGCAGATCCATTGACAAAAGGTTTGTTAAGAGATTTGGTTAAGAGTACCACCACTAAGATGGGATTAAATACATTCAATCACGTCATTGATAATGGAAACCCTACCTTGTTCTAGCCAAAAGTTAGTTTCAAGGTTCAAAGGGTAATAACAAGTTATCGAATGCAAACGTGCACTGAGAATCAGGATTTAGTGTTTATGTTTTAAGAGGATGAGTTTTACTCTTAATGGATGGACATTAATTGTCATGAAATCTACCTATATGGACTTGAAGTGGTGTCACTTCAACAAGATTTTCTTTATGGTTTTCTCTCGTACATGTTCATGAAACAGGATGAGCACACGGCCATAATGGTGCTAAAGCAAATAAACTCTTACTCTAATACTTTACGATTATGTTTGAAATTTTTCCGGTAATGACTTTAAGACTTATGGTTCAAGCGACCAAAATTATTTACTTTACTTTCAATGGGAAAGCAAATCTCTCTTCAATAGAAACTAGTGGAATTGTTATTCCAAAAAATAGAATTTATACTTAGAAAATAAATTCTCACTATTTTCAGGCAGAATAACAATATCTCAAAGTTGTGTGTTTAGTTCTATCGATGTCATCTATTTTTAGAGAGAAGTGAAACTCTTATTGAATTAGTAGAAGTCTATTTTAATAGAAAAACAAAATATTAGTCTAACTAGGAGAGAGAAGGGCTAATAGGGTGTGTTTCCCCTTATATATATTATGATAGGGTTTCGAGTCACTCTTGTATTGGGTCCAATTATATGTGCTTCCTAGATTTTTAACCCTGGACTTTATAATTTAATTCAATTCAGTACATGTTTTTATATTTCCCAAAATAGATAAATAAATTAATTTTTCAATTAAATAATTTTCTCAACCCGATTCTAATTTCATTAAAATCATTGCAACTTTATCGTAAAAGAATCTATGGGAAAATATATTTAATATTTCTACATTTAACGGATTTACAATGACCAATTAATTTAATTCCATTTTTCGAACTTCAATTAATAAATTAATTAAATTTTAATGCCCCAAATTTTTGAATTTTTAAGTGTGCATGTTTAACAAATAATGTCTTATGGTGTGTTGGTTAAGTGCCTTGGGAGCATGTTTTAAGTCCTAAGTTCGATTCAATTGTTTTGAGTTTTTCTGTTAATTTTGGCCTTATGTTAAGCTTGAGCCTTAGGGCTTAAATTATTTTCTTTTTTGGGTTGTGACAGCAATGAGCTTAGTGGTTCAGTAGTAAGGTTTTTGTTTACTTATTGGTCCTGTGTTCGAATCATGGGTTGCGCATGAGTGTATTATTTTTGCTATTTGCCATTTGTTGGAGGTTGAATTCAATTTGGATTGTAGTAGATTTGATGGGTTAGAATTCGGTTGAAATAAGGTGTTTGGATATCCTTTATTTTTTTAAAAATCCCAAATCCCTATTTTCCCTCACCCCTTTTACCTTCCCATTCTTTCCATCTTTTACACGTTCCATTATTTTTCTTTTGCTTTCTTGTTTTGTTTGTTTCTTCTCTTTCTTTGTCACATTCCTTCTTCTTTCTTTCCCTTTCATATTTGATTTCTAATTTTACTCTTTTGCTTTGCAATCTGGGTGGTTGTTGTTAAGTAATTGCGGGTGATTTCGAGGATTCTGTGTATGGTGTCTGTTAATCCAAGCAAGTGTAAGTATCGTTGTATTATTTTTTTGGCATTTGGAGTTTTAATCGTTCTTTAATTTAAGGTAGGGTTTTTGTTAGTGTTTATTTTCGTTCTTGTTTGTGACAATCGTATTCGTGTTTTGGTTAGGAGAAGGAACTGGAAATCAACTCCCTCCAGTGGGGTAGGTCTCGATTCAGCGCTATTTTTTGAGTGGCAAGAACTTAAATTTTGATTTGGGGGCTATAATTTTGATATATTAAAGTATTTTTGTGATTGGGTTTTTAACGTTTTGTTGGTGTGATTTGTTGGTTAATTGTAGGTTCGTGAGTTCCTAATAGTGCAGTTAATCGATTACGCAATCAGGTGTGTGAAAACGACCTAAAAACTCAATCGAAATTCAATTAAATTGTGAAATAGGGGATGCTTTCAAAACTGCCTAGCGCCACCCGGCCGTGTGTTAGGCCATGTGAAGCACACAACTGTGTGTTTTTTTTGCAGCCCATATAGATTGGTCGTATGGAACACACAGCCGTGCGAAACTATGCAGATCGTGTGGATCACACAGGCTAGCCCAGACGATCATGTTGGCCCTTTTGGAAAATTTTTGGGCCCAATTAGGGGCCATTTTAGGGACTTGAATTTGGGTCTATAGGCATCGTATGGGATCGAACAAGCGTAAGTTTTAGCACGTAACAGTAAATGGATAAGCTTAGGAGGTATGTTAAGTAGGATATGTTACAATTAAATCATTTGTTATGTTATGATCTATATGAAAATACGTATGTTTGCATGCCCTATGATATGTAATATAAGTATGTATGATATGATTATGTTATGCATGTGTTTTGGGGGTAGGCTATGACATGATGAAGGAAGTGTTATAATGCAGTTTATACTACAATTATGGCGGCTAGACCGCAAAAATTTATTTATGGCAGCTCAACTGCAAGTATATGTACGGCACATTGCCACATATTTGTGTGATTGGTTGGATGGACTCTTGTACTCCTATATGGTGTGATTGGCTAGATGGGGATGGTATGTAACAGATGGGGGTAGGACATGATATGATATGATATGATATGATATGATATGATATGATATGATATGATAAGTTATACTTTGATTTGAGTTCTGATATGCTATGAGATGATCTGATGATTATATTTACTTGTATTGAAATTATGGGTCAAATCACATACTGGGCTTAAAGCTCACGCCTTTGTTGCTTTATTTCAGGTGATCCTCCGACTTAGTATTGGACGGCGACTCTAGAACTCAGATTTATATTTTTGGTTTAAGTACTATGGACTTTCTTTGTGTTTAATATGGAAATTTTGGACTTTTCTTGGGTTTTACGAGCTATTGACATTTTAGGTTTTGTTTAGAATGTTAGGGTTATTTTGGTAGTTATTCCGCAAAGGTATTTTGGACTTTTCTTGGGTTTTACGAGCTATTGACATTTTAGGTTTTGTTTAGAATGTTAGGGTTATTTTGGTAGTTATTCCGCAAAGGTATGCAACTTTTAATGACGATTTACGTAAGATAACTTAAAATGAACCACGGCTTTAGAATCGATATGTTATAGTTTTCTACTGCATGATTAATGGATTTTCTGAAGTGAGTTATCTCGTAAGTCCATAAGTAAATTAAATTTGATTTTAGAGAAACTATTTAAGCAACGGTTTTGGAAATTGCTATTGTTTTCACAGAGTTATTCAAATTGACTTTTCTCTTCGCGAAAACTTGGTTTTCTACAAAATTTAACATTTGTTCTTTTTGCTACTACGATAAATGTAATACCACCTACCCGTATTCATCGCTGAAATATGGTATGAGGCATTACTAGATTTTACTGAATAAATTCTTCATTATTAAGAGTTAAATACTATTCATTTATCGAAACATGTCATGACGTCCCTTGGATGGGCCTCTGAAGCCCAAAACATACATCGGGACCAAACCGGGATTAAATCGAAACCATAAGAATTTTTTCGCAAAATCCCAAAGTTTTTTTTCAACTCCATATAACCCCTTTATAAATATCTAATCTTCCCTACAATTTTAAACCGAGACCAATCCAACACAACCAATTCATTTCAACATATTTTCAGGATAGATTTAACATATTCATAAGATAACCTCATCACATACCAAAGCCAAAATTTGTTAGTCATACCAATGGCTAACCATACATTCATTTCACATTAACATTTACTTTACTAGCTTATACATGTCATTGATTTCCAAAATAAAGTTTCTTTATATACCGAGATCTTGAGGTTGATAGTGTGATGCGTCTCCGACCAAATCCAACCTCCGAGCTCTTATCACTACAACACAAGGGAAAAGGAAACAGGGTAAGCACTTTGTGCTTAGTAAGCTCATGTAACAAGAATTGTACTTACCTAATATTTTCAATACAATGCAATAAACATTCATACATCCATTCAATGCATTATTCCCTTAACATGCACAAACTCAACATTCAAGTTAGTTCAATAATTTCCATGTATCAATAATATATATACCATGATTGATGAGCTCATCAATACCATGATTTCCATTTCCTTGTTATTTTTCCATATTTATCCCGTTGAATTTCTGGAAATTTTGATGGATTTTCAGGGGTACACTTTAGTGTACAAATCCGGGTCCGTCAATTCATATTCATGTGCACACATTTCCATTTCAGAGAGCACACTCCCGCGAACATCATCCTTACAGTGGGATTACCAGTCCAGGCTAAATCCCATGTAATATAAACTCATAAAGTATTTTCGAGATTACTAATCCAGGCTAAATCCCCTACAATGACAATTACTCTAATGAGTTTGGATCTGAATTACCAGTCCAGGCTAAATTCAGACCCTAATTCAGATTACCCGTCCGGCCTAAATCCATTTTCCACATATTCTTCAGGAGGACTATATCAGAATAGGATCACCCGTCCGGGCTAGATCCTTCTTACCGTCAATTCCTTTTCAGAGATCAATCGAATTTTCCTTCCATTCAACCGGGATTTCTTCCCATTTTTATCAAATATATCAATGTTTCATCAATTTTCATGCAATTAACATTCAAATCAAATTCACATCAATAACAAACATTTCAAGCATTTAAGAATATGATTCAAGTTACACGAACTTACCTCGATACTTGTTTGTAAACAAAAATCTACTAATCCCGAAATTTTTCTTTTCCTCGATCTAGCTTCGTATTTGAATTTACTAGATCTAAATAAATAAATTTAATCATTAATCTAATACATTTCATGTTCATATGTAACATTTTCTATAATTCCATTATTATTTATGGTTCATTCAAAGTTGTCTTATTGAGTCATAGTCACTAAATCATTTATATCTTGAGTTACAAAACTCTAAATTAAGATCCGCTAATTTTCCCTGAAACTAGACTCATATCTTCTTACCATAAAATTTTCAGAATTTTTGGATTATCCAATAAGTACAGTTTATTCTTTAAAGTCATCCCTATTTTGCTGTCTGACAGTTTTGACCTTCTTCACTAAAAATTAATTATCTCCTCGTACAGGATTCAAATGATGTTCTCGTTTGTTTCTTTTGAAAATAAACTCATTAAGGATTTTAAACATATAAATTTAAGCCCCTAATTATTTTTATCCAATTTTTTATGATTTTCCAAATTCAGAAAAGGGAACCCAAAATCATTCTGACCTTGTCTCACAAAACTTATTTTATCTCATGATTTGCAATTCCATTGCTTACACTGTTTCTTCTATAAGAAACTAGACTCAATAAGATTTCATTTCATATTTTATTCATCCTCTAATTAAATTTCCACACCTTATGGTGATTTTTCAAAGTTAACCTACTGCTGCTGTCCAAAACTATTTTAGTGCATGATGTTAATTACCATTTTCCCCTAAGCTTTCAATAAATGATAATTTCGTCCCTGCTCAATTAACCTCTTAATTGAGATGATTTTTCTCAATTAACACTTTATTATATCACTTTAAGCTACTTTATAGCGTTTGGAAATCAGAATTTTAGCACTAGACTTTAATTCCAAACTTTTTCACAATTAGGTGCTACAAATCAATTTCTATTGAAATTACCTAATAAAATCATCTCATAAACAAATTAAAGCTTCAATTTCATTCTATTTCATCATAAAATTCCAGCACATATTCATAGCAACTTTCAATTTCATTCATAGAATAAAAAACTAATGAATGTAGTAATAGAACCTAGTTGTAAAAGTCTTAGAAACACAAAAATTACAAGAAAAAGGCAAGGATTAACTCACTTGGTGCAAAACTTATGAAATACCAGCTTGAATAAACCCTTAGGACATTTTTGGCTGATGAAAGTGAAGAAAATATGAAGAGAATTCTAGATATTACAAGTTGGACCCATTTTTATTTTAGTAAATTTTGTTATTTTCCCATTTTGCCCTTATTTCACCAATTCTCCTGATTTTTCTCAGCTTATGCCGCCCAAAATATCTTCTTTTGGTCTTATTTGCAATTTATGTCCCTCCTCATTTAACATTTGAGCTATTTAATCCTTGTAGTAACTTTTACACCCTTTCCAGTTTAGTCCTTTTCACTTAATTAACTACCCAAACGTAGAAATTTTCTAACGAAATTTTAATACCATATTACTAACACTTTATAAATGTTTAGAAAAATATTTTCGACTCAGTTTTATGAGACCAAGGTCTCGATACCTTATTTTTACCCAATTTCATCAATAATTTCTTGTTCTAACTAACCACTAAATTGATAAAATTTTTCTATCGGTATTTTCATACGATTTTCCTATCATATCAATATTCATGCAAAAATATTAAAATAAAATTCTCTTTAAATCGGATTTTTGGTTACGAAACCACTGTTCCAATAACATTGAATTTAGGCCATTACAACTCTCCCCCTTAAGGATTTTCGTCCTCGAAAATCTTACCAGTAAAGAGGTTCGGGTATTGTTTCCTCATTGCCTCCTCCGGTTCCCATGTCGCTTCCTCTATCCCGTGCTTTTGCCATAATACTTTCACCAAATTTATCTTTTTATTTCTAAGCTCATTTGTTTCTCGTGCCAATATATTGACTGGTTCTTCATTGTAAGTCATATCCGGCTGAATCTCCACTTCTGTCGGGGAAATAACATGTGAAGGATCTGATCGATACCGCAGTAGCATAGACACATGAAAAACATTATGAATTCTATCGAGTTCCGATGGTAATGCCAATCGATAAACGACTGGGCCAATTCTTTCTATGATTTCATATGGCCCGATAAATCTTAGACACAATTTACCCTTTCGACCGAACAAGAGAACTTTCTTCCAAGGAGACACTTTTAGGAATACCTTATCACCCACCTAAAATTTAATCTCTTTTCGTTTAAGATCGGCATATGATTTCTAACGATCGGAAGCTGCTTTTAGACTATCCCGAATCACTTTTACTTTTTCTTTTGTTTCCCGGATCAAATCAACCCCATGTATCTTCTTTTCACTGAGCTCTGTCCAATATAACGTGTTCTACATTTTCTACCATACAGAGCTTCATACGGAGCCATTTTAATATTGGATGATAACTGTTATTGTAAGCAAATTCAATCAAAGGTAGATACTTCTCCCAATTACCTTCAAACTATAATATACAACATCGGAGCATATCTTCCAATACCTGAATTACACGCTCAGGTTGGCCATCTGTCTGAGGATGAGATGCAGTGCTGAAATACAACTGAGTACCCAAGGCTTCTTGCAATTTGTCCCAGAAACGAGACGTAAATCTGGGATCTCTATCAGAGATAATGGAGATTGGCACTCCATGTAGCTTGACAATCTCAGATATATACAACTCAGCCAATTTATCTAGAGAATAATTCATACGTACCGGGATAAAATGTGTTGATTTTGTTAATCGATCGACGATCACCCAAATGACATCTTTCTTCTTCGATGACAATGGTAATCCCGACATAAAATCTATAGTAATTCTTTCCCATTTCCATTCCGGTATAGTAATTGGCTAGAGCAATCTCGAAGGTACTTGATGTTCTACTTTGACCAGTTGACATATGAGACATCTTGATACAAACACAGAAATATCACGTTTCATACCTGGCCATCAGTACATCTTCTTCAAATCATTATACATTTTATTACCTCCCAAATGTACGGACATAATACCACTGTGTGCCTCGTGTAAAATCTTCTGTACAAGCTCTGAATTCTTAGGTACACATACTCTGTCTCTGAATAATAAACAACCATCAGTCCCAATCTGAAATTCTGAATCATTACCTGACTCACATTGTACCCGTTTAGCCTGTAGCTTCTCATTATTTTTCCGAGCTTCATATATTTGTTGTAGAAATGTCGGTTTAACTCTCAACTCAACTACGACTGAACCATCATTAACCAAAGACAATCGGGCATTCATAGCTCGCAAAGCAAACAGATGTTTTCGACTTAAAGCATCAACAACAACATTAGCCTTACCCGGATGGTAATCAATAATCAAATCATAATCCTTTATCAATTCAAGCCACCTACGCTGTCTCAAATTCAGATCTTTCTGTGTTATCAGATATTTCAAACTTTTATGATCAATATAAATATGACATTTCTCACCATACAAGTAATGCCTCCATTTTTTTAATGCAAATACAATAGTAGCTAATTCAAGATCATGCACCGAGTAATTTTTTTCATGTGTCTTAAGTTGTCTCGAAGCATAGGCTATAACTTTACTTTCTTGCATCAAGACACAACCTAAACCATTTAATGATGCATCACTATAAAAAATAAATTCTTTACCCGGTTCAGGTTGTACCAATATAGGTGTTTTTGTCAACAAATCTTTCAATCGGTCGAAACTCTGCTGGCATTCTTTAGTCCCCTCGAATTTAACATCTTTATGTAATAAATGGGTCATCAGAGAAGCTATCATAGAGAACCCTTGTACAAATCTCCGATAATAACCAATTAAACTCAAGAAACTTCTAACTTCAGATACATTTTTTGGTGGACTCTAATTGACAATAGTTGAGATTTTACTCGGATCTACCCTGATGCCTTTTGTGGATACAATATGTCCGAGAAAACCCACTTCTCGAAGCCAAAATTCACATTTACTAAATTTAGCATATAGCTGCTTCTCTCGCAGAATTTGCAACACAATTCTCAAATGTTCTGCATGCTCATTTTCATCTTGGGAATAGACCAAGATATCATCAATAAAAACTACCACGAACCTGTCTAAGTACGGTCTGAATATCTGATTCATCAAGTCCATAAATACCGTAGGTGCATTAGTCAGCCCAAATGACATAACAAGAAACTCATAATGCCCGTACCTGGTTCTGAAAGTTATTTTCGGTACATCTGACTCCTTTACCTGTAATTGATAGTAACCCGATCGGAGATCAATCTTTGAAAATATAGTGGCACCCTTCAACTGGTCAAACAGATCGTCAATCCGAGGCAATGGGTACTTATTCTTTATACTGACTTTGTTGAGCTGTCGGTAATTAATACATAATCTTAAGGACCCGTCCTTCTTTTTCACAAATAGAACCGGAGCATCCCAAGGTGAATGACTTGGTCGGACAAAACCCCTGTCAATAAGTTCTTGCAGTTGTGTCTTTAACTCCTTTAATTCCGTAGGAGCCATACGATATGGAGCTATAGAGTAGTTCCCGAAATTAGATCTATAGAAAATTCCACTTCTCTTTTTGGTGGCAACCCTGGTAATTCCTCTAGAAACACATCGAAAAATTCACATACAACTAGCATTGCTTGTATCTTTGACTCAGATACCTTAGTGTCTAACACAGATGCCAAATAAGCATTTTACCTTTTTTTGACACACCTCTGAGCTGTCATAACCGAAATCACATTAGATAATTCCTTTGTCTGATCAGATTTAACCCGAAGTAATTCTCCATTCTGACACTTCAGCACAATATATTTCTGTCTACAGTTTACTACTACATCATGCTGAGTTAGCCAATCCATACCTAATGTCACATCAAACTCATTAAAAGGTAATAACATCAAGTCAACCGGAAAACAAATACCTTTTACCATCAGTGGACAATTTTTACAAACTTTATCCACCATCACAATTTGGCCCAGGGGGTTCAAGACTTTAACCACAAATTTAGTACGTTCAACAGATAAATTTTTAACAAATACTAATTTTGTGCATATGTATGAATGTGTAGAACAAGGATCAATCAATACAGTAATACCAGTATCAAGTAAAGAAAATGTACCAGTAATAAAATCGGGTGCTAAGGCATCTTCTCTAGCACAGATGGCATATGTCCTAGCAGGTGCTCGTGCCTTAGGCCTACCTGCAGTATCTTTCGTAGCTCCTTGACTACCACTGACATTACCAGATGGTCGAGGTGGTCTACCTCTCGAAACTGGATTACTCGGCTTCGATGTTTGTTCAGCTTCTTTTTCACCCATTTCTGGACAATCTCTGACGAAATGATCGAAAGAATCACATCGGTAACAAGCCCCGCTCTTTAATCGACATTCACCAAAATGAGTTTTATTACAGTACTGGCATCTCGACTTAAGGGTACCAACACTGCCAACACTGGTCACTGATGGAGTGGAAGGTCTTGGATTAGTGCGTTGAAAACCTCACTCTCTACCCGAATACCCAGAAACTGAGATAGAGCGATCCTGGAATTTCTTCAATTTCTTTGAGGCAGAAAACTAGGATTTTTCCATCGATCTTTTACTAAGAACTCAAGCTTCTTTCTCAGCTTATTTCTTTTCTTTGCTCTATTCTTCTGCTTTATAAGCTCGCTCTGCCAATGTAGCAAACTCTCAGATTTCAAGAATTCTGATCAGTAGCTTAATTTCTTCATTCAACCCTTTTTCGAATTGTTTGCACATTTCGACTTCTAATTGTACCCATTCCCGATCATATTTACTAAATCAGAAAAATTCTCTTTCATACTCAGATACTGATCTGTTACCCTATTTCAACTTAAGAAATTTTTTTCTTTTCCGATCGAGGAACCTTTGATTGATATATTTCTTTCTGAACTTGGTCTGAAAGAATTCCCATGTAATTTCTTCTTTCGGAACAACTGAAGCTTTAACATTCTACCAATGGTAAGTTGTATCTTTTAGCAATGATACTGCACATTTCAGACACTCTTCTAGTGTGCAAGATAATTCCTCTAAAACCCGAGTAGTATTTTCTAACCAAAACTCTGCCCGTTCGGGGTCATCATCAACTGCAGCTCTGAATTCTTCTGCCCTATATTTTTTGATTTTATCAACCGGAGCTTTTCCTTTTCTGATAGATTCAGTACTTGTACCCTGTGGAATCTCGGGAACCAGTGGAGGAGGAGGAGGAACTTGAGCTTGCTGCACTATAGGATTAGTTTTTATAAACTGAGTAAACCATTCATTCATCATTTGATAGAAGACCCATTTAGCCTCTTCACTTTGGGCCCTTGTCTCGGACCTTCTACTACTAGTAGCTTTAACTTCTTTTTGTTCTGAAGCCGGAGCATGACTCCCGGCTTCCTCGGGTTGAGCTCGGTCGGTAGGCATTTACTATAAGAAAATTACATTTCAAATGGTCAGGAGATATCACACTATGAATAATAATTTAAATGGCATGTATAGCTAATCCCGTATTTGCTACGTCGGCCCGAGAACCGACTAAATCGTAACTCTAATACCAACAAATGTAATACCCCTTACCCGTATTCGTCGCCGAAATAGGGTATGAGGCATTACCAAATTTTACTGAATAAATTTTTCGTTATTACGAGTTAAATACTATTCATTTATCGAAACATGTCATTACGTCCCTTGGATGTGCCTCCGAAGCCCAAAACATACATCGGGACCAAACCGGGATTAAATCGAAACCATAAGAATTTTTTTTTGCAAAATCCCAAAGTTGTTTTTTTTTTGAACTCAATATAACCCCTTTATAAATATCTAATCTTCCCTGCAATTTTAAACCGAGACAAATCCAACACAACCAATTCATTTCAACATATTTTCAAGATAGATTTAACATATTCATAAGATAACCTTATCACATACCAAAACTAAAATTTGTTAGCCACACCAATGGCTAACCATACATTCATTTCACATTAACATTTACTTTACTAGCTTATACATGCCATTGATTTCCAAAATAAAGTTTCTTTATATACCGAGATCTTGAGGTTGATAGTGTGATGCGTCTCCGACCAAATCCAACCTCCGAGCTCTTATCACTACAACACAAGGGAAAAGGAAACAGGGTAAGCACTTTGTGCTTAGTAAGCTCATGTAACAAGAATTGTACTTACCTAATATTTTCAATACAATGCAATAAACATTCATACATCCATTCAATGCATTATTCCCTTAACATGCACAAACTCAACATTCAAGTTAGTTCAATAATTTCCATGTATCAATAATATATATACCATGATTGATGAGCTCATCAATACCATGATTTCCATTTTCTTGTTATTTTTCCATATTTATCCCGTTGAATTTCTCAAAATTTCGATGGATTTTCAGGGATACACTTTAGTGTACAAATCCGGGTCTGTCAATTCATATTCATGTGCGCACATTTCCATTTCAGAAAGCACACTCCCGCGAACCTCATCCTTACAGCGGGATTACCAGTCCAAGCTAAATCCCCTGTAATATAAACTCATAAAGTATTGTCGAGATTACCAGTCCAGGCTAAATCCCCTACAATGACAATTACTCTAATGAGCTTGGATCTAAATTACCAATCCAGGCTAAATTCAGACCCTAATTCGGATTACCCGTCCGGGCTAAATCCATTTTCCACATATTCTTCGGGAGGGCTATATCAGAATAGGATCACCCGTCCGGGCTAGATCCTTCTTACCGTCAATTCCTTTTCAGAGATCCATCGAATTTTCCTTCCATTCAACCGAGATTTCTTCCTATTTTTATCAAATATATCAATGTTTCATCAATTTTCATACAATTAACATTCAAATCACATTCACATCAATAACAAACATTTCAAGCATTTAAGAATATAATTCAAGTTACACGAGCTTACCTCGATACTTGTTTGTAAACAAAAATCTACTAATCCCAAAATTTTTTCTTTTCCTCGATCTAGCTTTGTATTTGAATTTTATAGATCTAAATAAATAAATTTAATCATTAATCTAATACATTGCATGTTCATATGTAACATTCTCTATAATTCCATTATTATTTATAGTTCATTCAAAGTTGTGTCATTGAGTCATAGTCACTAAATTATTTATATCTTAAGTTACGGAACTCCAAATTAATATCCGCCAATTTTTCCCGAAACTAGACTCACATATATTCTTACCATAAAAATTTTAGAATTTTTGGTGCAGCCAATAAGTACAGTTTTCTTTAAAGTCATCCCTATTTTGTTGTCTGACAGTTTTGACCCTTCTTTACTAAAAATTAATTATCTCCTCGTATAGAATTCAGATGATGTTCTTGCTTGTTTATTTTGAAAATATACTCATTAAGGATTTTAAACATATAAATTTAAGCCCCTAATTATTTTTCTCCAATTTTTTATGATTTTCCAAAGTCAGAATAGGGGAACCCGAAATCATTCTGACATTGTCTCACAAAACCTATTATATCTCATGATTTACAATTCTATTGCTTACACTGTTTCTTCTATAAGAAACTAGACTCAATAAGCTTTAATTTAATATTTTATTCGTTCTCTAATTAAATTTTCAAAATTTATGGTGATTTTTCAAAGTTAACCTACTGCTGCTGTCCAAAACTATTTTAGTGCATGATGTTAATTACCATTTTTCCCCTAGGCTTTCAATAAATGATAATTTCGTCCCTGCTCAATTAACCTCTCAATTGAGATGATTTTTCTCAATTAACACTATATTATATCACTTTAAACTACTTTATAGCG
The DNA here is from genome assembly GCF_007990345.1 of Gossypium hirsutum. NCBI lineage: Eukaryota > Viridiplantae > Streptophyta > Magnoliopsida > Malvales > Malvaceae > Gossypium > Gossypium hirsutum. The sequence continues at coordinate 12,533,918 of NC_053446.1, read as the reverse complement.
TTTGGAAATCAGAATTTTAGCACTAGACTTTAATTCCAAACTTTTTCACAATTAGGTCCTACAAATCAATTTCTATTGAAATTACCTAATAAAATCATCTCATAAACAAATTAAAGCTTAAATTTCATGCTATTTCATCATAAAATTCCAGAACATATTCATAACAACTTTCAATTTCATTCATAAAATCAAAGACTAATGAATTTAGTAATAGAACCTAGTTGTAAAAGTCTTAGAAACACAAAAATTACAAGAAAAAGGCAAGGATTAACTCACTTGGTGCAAAAATTATGAAATACCAGCTTGAAAAAACCCTTAGGACATTTTTGGCTGATGAAAATGAAGAAAATATGAAGAGAATTCTAGATATTACATGTTGGTCTATTTTTATTTTAGTAATTTTTGTTATTTTCCCATTTTGCCCTTATTTCACCAATTCTCCTGATTTTTCTCAGCTTATGCCGCCCAAAATATCTCCTTTTGGTCTTATTTGCAATTTATGTCCCTCCTCATTTGACAATTGAGCTATTTAATCCTTGTAGTAACTTTTACACCCTTTTCAATTTAGTTCTTTTCACTTAATTAACTACCCAAACGTAGAAATTTTCTAACGAAATTTTAATACCATATTACTAACACTTTATAAATGTTTATAAAAATATTTCTGACTCGATTTTACGAGATCGAGGTCTCGATACCTTGTTTTTACTCAATTTCTTCAATGATTTCTTTTTCTAACTAACCACTAAATCGGTAAAATTTTTCTATCGATATTTTCATACGATTTTCCTATCATATCAATATTCATGCAAAAATATTAAAATAAATTTCTCTTTAAATCGGATTTATGGTTGCGAAACTACTGTTCCGATAACCTTGAATTTAGGCAATTACAGATATAACATCTATGATTCGACCATAACGTTTAGGTCAATTATAGGGTGTTACATAAATAATAATTCAAAAAATCATAAATTACATTTCCAGGTCATTTCCATTTAATGAGAAAACCTCATTCATTTTTGAATGTTTCTCATTTCTCTAACTTTACCAATTCTATCTATTTATGTTCATTTGATTCAACATGCAATTCATTTCTGGTTTCGACGAGCTAGCAGGGGGATCGATTGGACATATGTGATTAGAGCTCAAATGATTTATAATTAAGTTCCAACTTTTCGCCTATTAATTATAAACTCATTTAGTCACGAAGTCATTCCACTATGGTACCATGACTGAGTCCTCCTTAATGACATACCATTACGAAGGCAACTCGATCAGTGCTCGTCAAATGATCTTGTCATAAGTGTGCTACCCTCATAGGATACCCTTAATCTCTTTGGGATAAATTCGTTCTCCCAATATAATCCTATTTTATCTCATGATAACCATTACGCCTTCATTCATAAAAAGTTAATTATTATCAAATAGTAATCAAGTCATTCATCACAAAGACGAACGACCCATGGTTATGTTTACTTTTCATCTACCATATAAAGCCGATGAGAGGATATCATTTACCTATATCTCGGATTATGAATTTTACTACTGTGAATGATGCTACATATTGTAAAAGTTGTATACCCAACGCACTAGCTTTCGGTTCCTTATCTATTTGAACTTAGGCTTTTACCTACATCAAAGTATACGAATCACACATATATAGTCTATCATCCACTTAAAATTAAGGTATGTCACACTTTGAACATTACAAGTGAATAAATCCATAAACGGATTCATAATCTATTCTTCTTGGGTCTAGTCCAATGTACTGTTGGTCTAGTCAATCACATCTATGCCTCTATCTTCTAAGAGTCATCTGCCTCGATGCCTAAAACAAGGAAACTCATCAATTAGACTTGATAGACGTCATATTAGTCTTTCAATCAATTTGGTCATTTCCTATTAGGATAAGGATATATTTAGGTTCGTCTACTAATATAAGTTGTCTTTTCGTATTACGATTCGACCATGTAATACCTCTTAATATTAGTTAGACATTAGACAACCAATGAACTAATATTTGCTTCAATTTTGCTTTACATGCAAAAACCACGTGAGGACAATATAAAAAGGGTATTAATGTAATTCATGAATAATTTTATTAACCAATCTGTTCGAAAAAAATTACAAGTATATATAGACAAAAATACTACACTTAGGGCACCAGATCCAATAGAATAACTGTAAAAGGTCAAGTCGCTTAGCATAGGTAGTGGCTTCAATAGCATCCTAAAAAACGTGATACCATGTTTCAGCTTGCAAATTAAACATAGCTAGGTGTAAGCGATTGAACCTTTCCTATTGGGCATCCATAATTGATAAAAAAGAGTCTTTGTAAAATCAACAGGACAAACACAAAGTTGGGCTTCAAATATTGTGCTCTCATGATGTAGAATGGTATCTTTATCAACCTATGACATTAGGTCCCTACTAAGAGTCCACACCACTTGTAGGTTAGCTTTTAACTTTGCTTCTATAGCATGTCTATAGTAAGCGGGTTTTGAAACTTTACAATCATTTCTTGCACCCTACTCACTTCAAAGTTAAGGTTTAAAATTCTAATATCGTAGGTGGCTATTATAAAGAGGGATAATTGTACCATAAAGTGTAAGCCCAATAAAAAAAGCACCAAAGCCCAAAAATTTGAACCAGCCCAAGAGACAAATGTCGTATGGATGAAATTAGCCAAATCTCCATCAAGGCCAACAATTATACTTGCCAAGGTGTAAAATGACAATATAACCTTTACTAAATAAGGACATTAGATTCAACCAATTACCAACAAGAAGTTGTAGGTGTCACGGGGCTAGAAATTTAGTCTCGCAATCCATGTAACCTTAGGCGATTTCTTAAGTTCAAATTCACCTAAGTCAGCTTCGCTCTCAAAAAGTGAGAATTCTTGATAGAAATTCTTTATTGCTCCAAAAATAAAACGGAAGCAACTCAATGACAAAGAAGAAACAAAAGAATAGAAAAAGCCATAAGAAATCAACGCTTAGAAGGTGTTTGAGTAAATGCTCTCAACAGTATTCAATTATTATGAATGAGGATACAACGGGATGATTACAAATGAGAGGGAAGGCCATTATTTATAGTTGAGTTCCTCTCAGATCCAACGATACATATTGAATTACATCAACGATTGAGATTAGTGTCTATCTACAATATGAGAGCCCTAAGGGTTCTAAACTCTATACATTTTATCATTTAGAGTTTATAATAATTACCTTAGTAACTCTAGTTTTACCAAATTATTTCACTAGCTACCAATGCTTCAGGTAGATGGGCTTCTTCATGTATTTCACGTATCAAGCCAATTCAAGTAGGTTAAATGAGCCCTATTTAGTCAATTGACCTTTATGAGACATTTTGTGCACAATAATCACAAACTTTGATCCACGACCCGTAACATAAATACCTTCATGTACTCTTAAACAATTGAGATACACTCAACATTCTCATATAATTTAGATTAAGGTAAAAACTCATGTTAAGCTTACATCTTGTTTAATCATCCTTAGAAACCCTCCTTATTTTTTACTTAGCCATAAAGTGTTACAAACCCCATAATTAACCTTCTGTCTTGCAAGTCACTTATTTTCCCATAACAACCTCTTTCAGTACATAACTGTCCCATAATTATGTTAGGGTTTATCTTAATAGATTATCTGTATAATATATATTTCTAATTTTTTTTGAGTTTATATTTAATTATATGCGAATAAAATAAGAATATATGAACAGTATTATATTTAATTAGCAGAAAATAATAAAAAATTCAAATTGGGCCCCAAATTTCAATCCTCACACGAGGTGTTAAAAATCACAAGGCCGACCCTGGAAAATTGAGAAGCCCATTGCTGAAAACTGGGCCAATTTAGGCCATCGACGAACGCCGCCCTTCTTCACTTGAGACACTCTTGTAATCCTTAGGTCAGAGATCTCCAGAAAACTCGAAAAAAAAGTCTAATCAGGGTTTTAGCGAAAGAAGAATCAGGAGAGAAAAAGGGGGGAAAAGCAAAGCAAATGACAACGCGAATCGCTCCAGGAGTTGGAGCAAACTTGCTTGGTCAACACTCCGCCGAGAGGAACCAAGACGCCACTGCTTATGTCGGCAATCTCGATCCTCAGGTTCTCATTATTTTTCTTTCTCTCTCTTTTACCCCATGCCTTTTTCTTGTACTGTTTGAAATCTTTTACTTGCATTTTTCAGGTATCTGAGGAGTTATTATGGGAGTTATTTGTTCAAGCTGGTCCTGTTGGTACTTTTAATAATCTTAAGTTTTTGAATTTGCTTTACTGTTAAAGCTTCTGAGGTTTAAGTTCAGTTCGAACATTTCTTTTGAATTGATTGAAAACGCATGGGATTCTTTCTATCATTTCAGTTAATGTTTATGTGCCGAAAGATAGAGTGACTAACTTGCATCAAGGATATGGATTTGTCGAATTCCGAAGCGAAGAAGATGCTGATTATGTATGCCTTAGTCCTTAATGAATTTTCAGCCTTTCGGTTCTTTTTTTTTACTATTTGAAATAATTTGATTTATTTGTGTGGATTTATAGGCTATTAAGGTACTCAACATGATTAAGCTTTATGGCAAGCCCATACGTGTAAATAAGGTATGGAACTCGACGGGAGCAATGTTGCATTTTTTTTAGTAACGTTATTTTCATTGAGTCTTATGGTTTTCTATTTTGATTGATTTCAGGCGTCTCAAGATAAAAAGAGCTTAGATGTTGGAGCAAACCTTTTCATAGGGAACCTTGACCCTGTAAGTATTAGTATACTATTAGAAGCATAGAGATGCAATGACATGAAGTCCTAGATTTCCTGTTTTAACTTAATGATTCTTGGGTTATACTTGCAGGATGTGGAAGAGAAACTTTTGTACGATACTTTTAGTGCATTTGGAGTCATTGTTACAAATCCCAAGGTACTTGCTTGCTGATTTCTTTTTACTGTTTCATTCTATTTCATGGTAAACCATAGATTAATTAGCTCAGCTTTCTCCATATGTGGAAGTGCATGCCTACATGTCTTCATTTGCTTGTTTAGTTATTGATGCTCTGCTGCTTTTTGACTTCAAATATAATTAATCAACTATTGCACCAGTTAAAGAGTTTGAAGTTTGTGGGTTGAACTAAAGTGTTTTCCATCATAACTTTATTCATGATTAATGATGGGATGAAGTTGAACAGACCTGTGATATTGACCGAGTAGGGTGGCGTGTTTTTGTTCTGAATATATCTGCATGGTCATGTGATGGTATAATCTACTAGATGGACTGGCATATCTTTTTTTTCTTTTTGTTTTCCGGAGAACTGAATGACACTAAAACTAATACTGAATCCTAGTCTCGTTCTGCTTATCTCTTGGAAGTCATTGATAGTGTGTTCAGAAAGTGAATAAGAAGTTAACTAGATATTTAAAATATTTCAATGTTTCCCATCATCCGGGTTATTATGCACTCTTTTTGTCAGTGAGTTCTGATGATCACTTTCTGATATCAGATAATGAGAGATCCTGAGACTGGAAATTCACGCGGTTTTGGATTCATCAGCTATGATTCATTTGAGGCATCTGATGCTGCTATTGAGGTATGTTTGCAATGCCACTTGCATGTTATTTGCTACTCAGAATAGCATTTTTTTATTGTTGTTATCACTGCTTCAATGGGATGTGAATATGTGATGTGATCAGAGTCTACATGATTGACTTGTTTCATATATCTTGCGAAGTATGTTTACTTTCTCTTCAATTACAGGCAATGAACGGCCAATACCTCTGCAACCGTCAAATAACAGTTTCTTACGCATATAAGAAAGACACCAAAGGGGAGCGTCATGGCACCCCAGCAGGTTCATTTTTTCATTTTTCACCACACCTGATCTTACCTTGTAGTCCCATTTCTATTACTATTACTGGTTTGGTATTTAGACGGAAAATTTTTCCTTGTAACACAGAGAGGGTTTTGGCTGCAAGCAATCCAAGTTCCCAGAAGAGCAGGCCCCATACTTTGTTTGCGAGTGGACCTCCAACACTTCCTTCTGGTCCCCAGGCCAATGGTGGTATAGGAGCACCGGTGCCGCCACGACCTTTTCCAAATGGCACTGTTCCTCCTGGCTCTATGCCAGTAGCACGGCCTCCACCCCCTCAAAATGTTCCCTACCCACAAATGCAGCTTGCCGGACAGTCACCTTGGCAGGGTCAGCCACAGCATCTTGGACAACAAATTCCACCTCCAGTCATGCCTCCTCCTCCAATGCAGTACAGACCACCTATGCCAAACATGCCACCACCACCACCCCCACAATCAGTATCTGGTCTTTCAAGGCCTCCGCCACCAATGGGAATGGGAGCACCACATGGTTGGCCGCAACAGCAAATGGGTGGAAGGCCTCCTATGCCCCAAATGTCAATGCCACCCCCTCCCCCACCACCTTCTGCAAGTTGAATTATCCCAACTACTGTTTTTCTTAGTTCACCAAATGTAGTGCATTTTTGTTTCTAGCGGTAATAGAAGTGATAAATGTGGATCGTACTCTATTGATGTATTAATATCCGAAAATTAGACTTCCAGTGGGATATCCTCTTCCTTGACTCCCAAATTTAATCGTTCGTTCAATGATTGGTAAACATTTTTTGTTCACCGAAGCATGATCGTTTCATTGCAGATCAAAGCCTTTTCTTCTTTCAATGTGTAAAATAACGTACATATGTAATTTGAGTTCGATCAAGTATATCCTTTAATTCTTTTATGGGCTTCACGTAAATTAGAGTAAATATTTAAGAGACAAAATATACTCTAGATTCTCATTTTTCATTATTCTTTCATTTAATTTTGAAGAATTTTTTTTACTTTTTACATTTAAATGTAAATGTTAATACGTCATGGATGTGATATATTAAAAATTTAAGATAATAAATACTTGATAACTTAATAATCATGTAATAAAATGAATGAAGTTGCCATTATCTTAAATTTAATAAATAATTTTAATAATATTAACTATTCTTAAAAGTTAACGTTAAATATTTTAGTTAAAAGTAAAATATCTAGAGTAATTAAAGGCATTAAAAAATTAAAATACTAAATTATCTCAAAAATTAGTTCTCAAAAAAATGAAATTTCATCATTATTATATAATATTAATAAAAATAAAAATAAAAATACATACATGTCAACATTTTAATTATAATAACATATCTAGGTTAACTATTCCATTATAGAAGATATATTAAATTTAAAATGTAAGAATAATATAAAGATCTCATTATTGTATAATCTCAATAAAAAAAGTAAAAGCTTGCGTATTTAAATACATGTACATAAACATTTTAATTAAAATGAAGTGTTTATACTAAAAGTTTGAGCTATAAAATAATGTCAAATATTAAAGACTAAAAAAATTAAATTTAAAAATAAAAATAAGATGACTAAATCTAACACGGTTAAAATTTTCAATTAAATCCTTTGATATGGATTTTTGAAACTTAAAAAATCACTTATTAATCATCTAACATAGCAATAAAAATAATGTGAAAAATAATAATTAATTTTTTTAATAAAAAAATCATTCGAAATCATCATTGAAATATATATTTTTCTATTAGAATAGTATTATTAAAAAAGTTTATATTAATATTTTGATTTAAATATTTAAAATTGGACCATTTTCTGGAAACCTAAAAAAAATGAAAAAGAGTTTGAAAAAAATTAAACTCGATCAAATCGAGCTGGGCTCATTTAGAAGTTAGTAAGTGAAATTATACCAAAATTAAAAAATAAAAATAAAACCTAAAATTTGAGCGAAACATAGAAATTAGAAGGATAGAGCTGAAATTTAACCATTAATTTATAACGTAAAAAGAGCAAAAAAAACAATAGACGGGTGATGGAGGAAGGCTTTAGGGCCTTCACAGATATAGCTAAAGATGTTTGTTTAGGAGAAAGTTTGGTAACAGCCTAAGCTGTGTAATAAGCATTACATATAAGAACTGCAGTAAAAAACTGAAGATAATAAACTAATGCCAGGTAAGGCGCACATGAAACAAAATGGAGGAGGGTACTTGTGAACATAATTGGGTTTTCCATCCATGAGTTAAGAGGAAGCGTGAGTTTGATTCCTGGCTTTCTCCTTCTCCTTCACTTCACTCCCCTGCGTCTTGTCATAAGCTTCATGCATTGCACCCACCCACAAATCAAATACAGTTCAATTAAAACAAGTTTTGCTTACTACTACCTAACCATTCTACTCTACTACTTACCTGGGTGACTTTCATGAACCTCCTTGTGTTTTTTATGTCAGATATACTCTCGTTCTCTCCATAAATCCCTCCAAACCCTTCTTCATCTGATCTCGTAGCATATCCCTCTCCGAATGACTCAGACATCACATCCCTTAACACATGAAACGAACAGTTTCAAAACCACTAGCAGTAGTAGTAGACATGGGAAGAAAAAGAGAAGCAACATCTTCATTAATATGATCTAACCCAGGTTTTTGTTCAGGCTTTTCGTCTTTCTGCTCCATGCTTTCCGGTTGCTTGGAACAACTTGTGATGATTGGCCTGAAGCTGATCACTGAACTTTTATGATGACTTAAAGAAGCTCGCAGAGATGGAGTGAAAACTGCTGGTGGCTGAGCTCGAACCGATCGGATGGCTTTCATTTCCGCCTGCCTTCTTTCGGGTTGTGAAATTATTGAACATTGTTTACTTAAAAAGACAATACTAGAAACCTTCTTTCTTGTTATGTTAAGACACGTGGAAAATGTTAATGGACAGGTGTGGAGTGTAGGAATGTATGTTCTGATGAATGTCCATGACCCAGATGGCACTCGAGGAGGGCCAATGAAATATATGGGTTTTACAGAAACCGCTGGTTGCCGACACTTTGGCCTCTAATATTTCGACAAGGAACGGTGTGAACCAAGCCTAATGGATGAAGTAGGCTATCTCGGACATTAATTAAAGGGAAAAAGGATTATGATAAACGAAATAAAAAATTAAGGGTAAAGGAAAGGTGAGTTTCGGTTTGTTGACGGAAACGAAAACGACAAGGCCCATTGTAAATTGAGAAGAAATTAAAGTGACTCATTGGTGCTCGAAAAAGAAAGCCCAATACATATGGTTTAGCTGGATGGAACTTAATGCCCAAATTAAACAAAACATTCACAAAACTTGGGTCTCATACACGGAGCTTCACTGCCGTGGAAAGGAAAATGTGACAATGAGGAAATGGCGAAGGACAAGGAGGGAGGGCCTCCTAACCCCTAAAAGTTTGGACTTACATTTGTTAGCATTAATGGAGGCCTTTGCTCTTGTAAATCAAAATTGATGCTAGGAATTCTTCCTTCATTACAGACAAGCCACTGTCATTGTAAATGCACTAGAGGATTGATATTGGTGGTTGGTGCCTTTTTAGGCTTTGCCTTTAAGCATGACCTTCGTTCTTTAGTGCTTGACTCTGTGTTCACTTTCATTGATCGGCAACTCCTTTGCCTTGCTTCTTTTGTATTATATTTTAACCTTGTAAATCAAAGTTGATACTAGGAATTCTTCCTTCATTAGAGACAAGCCACTGTCATTGTAAATGCACTAGAGGGTTGATACTGGTAGTTGACGCCTTTCAGGCTTTACCGTCAAGCATGGTCTCTATTCTCTAATACTAGCAATTCCTTAGTATCAATTCCTACAAACTTAGGGTATTACAGCAATAAAATTAAAGTCAATAGTGAGACATGTGTTTAGATTTAATCATTGCAGTGGTATCAAAATGAAATATAGTAAACTAAAATAACCATTAAAGATATTAGAATAATATTTACATGTAATGCAACTTATAACATATTTGAAAATTTAATAAATAACTAAAAATGTTAAAATTACAAAAATATAGGTACATTATTTATATATTTATTTAAATATTTTGATTAATTAATATATAAATATGTAAATTTATTTATTATATTAAAAAAATTAAATCAAAATAATTAAAAAAAACATTTAACTTGAAAATTTTGATAATAAGATATTATATATTAAGTTAATAAATGGTAAAGAAATACCAACAATGTTGTGAAGCTCCAGTGGAGTAAAAACAAGTCTGGTGCGATTGAAAGAGAATCATCTGCGACAATAAAATGCCAGAAAAAAGGACATGTCTGGAGCCTCAGCCACATGATGATAAAAGAGGGCCATTAATCCATTTTCCGTTGAATTTGTGGAGCAATATTGGTTCTAATATTCCATCTAGTTTTCATATTTCAATCTCAACAGTGAAGCAAAAAAGACTGAAATCCACAAGTTTATAAACTAAAACAGTGTATTCAAATGAGAGTGTAGTAGAAGAAAAATCAACAAGGTTATGAATTTATACTAATTAATACTCGGTAACAAGGTCAACCCTCAAGAAAACTGAAGCATATTGCTTCATACAACCACTTAAAAGAATGTCAAATTTTCTTTCAACCTCCCTTGCCAATTCAATCTGAAAATGGTTTCTTTTCTTCTTCAATGTTCCCTCTCTCTCTTGCTTTCATTTTATAGGCATATTGTTCTTTTTGTTGTATACAGAACTGTCAAATGTTACAGGTTCAAAGTGTATGGCAAATGACCATGGGCTTCAAGTATGGTTTTGTGAAGAAAAATGAACAATAAGTTGTACCATCTACTTCAAAAGAAGGTAGGCAACAGTCTTACTGACCAAGATCAATTTTGTCAATGTCTGAAATCGCCCCATTTGTTAAAACAGGTAATAAGCCATCCACGGGCAGCTCAAATGATGAATCAAACTACTTTCAGCGCTTAAAACGGATCACATGGACAAGGGTAATAGAAACTTTCTCTCTCTCTTCTTGACCACAGTCTGCCTACAACCTCTCAAGCGTATGGGAAGGAAAATAACAAGGCATATTGGGATACATGAAAGCCAGTAGTGCCTAAAATAAAGGGACAAGTAGGATAGTATGACTAACACACTAAATGCGAAGGCCCAAAAAGTAGCCACAGCTACATCAGCCCTGCATGAAGTGAACAGCATCTCGTCAAGAACATGTAGAAGTTTAATTTACAACCAAAGCATGCCAGAGAAATGCTAAAAGGAGACATAATATGTTACAACGTTCACATAAGGAAATTTTCTGTGAATAAAATGAACGAGTATTTTTTATAGGGACGAGTAGAATGAATATTTCTCAGAGTACAGGCCACAATGCTTTTATATCTAGACGAAACCTGAGAATGGGAAAGATTAAGAATGAATTGTATGTTTTGGCACATTGAAAGATGGATCAGTAGCCTAATACTGAAAAACACTATAGATATCATCAAGAAAGATCTGTGTTTCAACAGAAATCTCAGTCTTAGCCATCTCAATTATGGACCTTTGCTTCGACAGTCATCAAACTAATTGTTTCCCTACATCTAGAATTAGCAAATCGCTATATTCATTCTTTATTTATTTGAGCAGCAACAATGTAAGCAGGTTTTCCCCAGTGGAAGTGGTTAAACCTTATCAAGATATATCTCTATCAATGAATATAAACTCTTATTACCAGCCAAAAAACCAATATGCTTAACAAAGATAACAATCTTCCATCTCCAACACTTGAACTATCATTGACCTTACTATTACGACTCTGATTCAGAAGCTAAAAACACGATAACAAGAAATGACCCAATACTCTTTGAGTCTTCAATATGGAATCCATCAACGGAGAGTGACAAACCAATGATTCTTTAACAAAGTTAAAAGCTTGAAGAAAATATATGCATTGATCACCTTATTACTTCACAAAACAGTAACTCTGGATAGTTTATTTCAGTGTTTGAGGAAATTCTTAGTCAACCTAACTGGACAACCCTAAATTCCCAAAGTTAAATCTCTCCCAAAAACATCAAGGTATTTAACTTAAAAGCCATTCTTTGGTCACTTTACGACTTACCCATTACAATTTCAGCGGTGGCTAAAATATGATCTTACTTCCACCAGATCAGTACATCCGCTTCAAATACCAACCTTGAAATAAAACCATAAACTTTGAACAAGATTCAATAGTCTGGTTCAAGCTAAAAGCGAGAACAATGCATTTGAAGAACATCTTAATCCTCTCCAATTTATCATCTCTTCAACTTAATATTAGCCACTAACCAGCAAAATGATCATGGAAGTTGGAACAATACCAAATTCCTAATATTAAAAATTCAATTATTCTCGAACATTACAGAAAAAGCAAATAGATTTCATCAAATTATTCTTCTTATCAAGACAAAAATAAGAAAAAAAAATCAATCATACTGATTGCAAATCAATCAAACAAGCAATCATGTAAAAATCATACAATAAAAAATGCAAAATTTACAAGTTAAAATATACTTTTTTCTTAAAACAAAGTAAATAAACAACAATGAAAAAGAAGATACAAAGAAAAACGTACCGGGAAGCGATATGGGGTTTGGGAGAGAAAAAGATAAGAGCAGGGTAGGTGTTTTGAGATCGGATCTGGTAATCTCTGAGTTGCTCTACGAGTTTAGACCGAGTTATCATGTCGCAAAACCGGATGTCTTTCTACTCCGATCACTCTTTGGGCTCTCTGCTAATGAGTTTAGGACAGGAAAAGCTCGAATTGTGTTGATTTTTGGTGGAATTTGAATTGGAAGAGTTTAGTTGTGATCGGAGTGTATGGTCAAATGAATCAAACGCAGGAAAGAAGGAAAACAGTCGAAGCAAGTAGTGAAGTTTTAGGTTGGCTTTTGCTTACAGTGAATTTTGGCTCATTTCGGGTGCGGAAGAGTAACTGATTTTTCACTGATTCGGGTTCGAGAGGATCCGCACCTCCGGATTCCGACTACATCCACAATGGAGCCACCGGGTGCCCAAACTGATTTGTCTCATTCAACTCGGTCGTTTTTGCATTACTACTATCCCTTTCCATATTTATAAATATAATTTTGTTATGAATTATGTTGATAAATATAGATTTCGGAAAAACATTACAAACATATACTTTCTTTTACATGTATTTATTAGGAATTGAACTTGCACCACAACTAGTTTACGTCAAAAAATTTAAGAATCTTATTATCGTCAGAAAAGAAAGAAAGAGAAAAAAAAATCAAATTTGTGACCTTCAATGACTTTAATATCTTTAGTAATTCGACCATGAGAATTTTATAATTTATGCGTCAAATTTTTTATAAAAATCTGTTTATCTATATGATATCAGATTTATATACAGAGATTTGCAAGATGTTTTTTTTTAAATATTTTATGTCAATTGATATATTTTATTTTTATCTAGGAAGGTGAAAAATTAATTTTAGTATGAATTTTGATTTTTTATCTTAAATTTATTCAGGATTTGTAACACTTTTAACCCGTCTCCATCGTTGAATTAGGGTTACAGAGCAATGCTGAACAATTAGAAAACATTTAACATCATAACATTAAATAAATTAATCTTATTAAAAACCAATCAACTATATGCATTTTGTCCCTAAATTGAGCCTTTGAGGCCCTAAAAATAGCTTAGAAGCAATTCGAGATTAATTTGAAACAAAACAAAAAATTTAGGAAAAAGTTGAAAATTTTGAAAACAAGGGTCACATAGCCGTGTAACAATCGAACAAAGGGACACACGGCTGTGTCCCAGCCCGTGTCTCCACCCGTGCAACTCACCGAGTTGAGTCACATGGCCGTATCGCAGGCCGTATGTCAGACCGTGTAACTCTCTGACTTGCAACACACGGCCGTGTCGCAGGCCGTGTGCTAGGCCGTGTAACACACTAACTTAATGCACTAGGAATTTAGAAATGACACACGGCCGTGTGACAGCCTATGTCCCAGGTCGTGTGATCCATATTTGACCCTAAAAACATGTCATTTCAAAGCTAAAACACACCTAACCATCCATTCCATTTGTGCACACATTTAATTGACCTAAGCATCATTCAAACACTTATAAACATACCATTTCAAACATCCTATTTCATCTAACCAATATGTCATTCAAAGGCACCACATTTATATCAAAACATCATTGGTCAAATCAAAGCAACATAGCCACATTTTAAGTATAGAAATTAGTTCTTTTATACACCAAATAACATCACGTATGATCATTTACAAGCCACCACAAACATACCAAAAAGAATATTATATACAAGCACTTAAAAGTGGCCAAAATGACCTAACTTGATAAGGCATTAAAATCTATCAAACCAAAAATAAACTTCGAAGCATAAACATGCCAAAATATCCATCACACATTCAAGAAATACCATTACAAAAGGTCCTATACATGCCATATATAACCTTGGCCAAATTACTCAAAAACTACCGAAATGGTTGCTGGATAGTGTGATAGGTCTCCGACGAGCTTCCAATCGATCAAGCTTCCAGTTATCTATAAAACAAAGGAAAGTAACTACGTAAGCAACTAGTGCTTAGTAAGCCTGTATAAACTCAAACATAACTTACCATTTTTTTAGCACAAACTATAAAATATGCATAATGTCATTACCAAAACCATAAGCTTAGTAAAAGATTATACAAGCACCACCAAACTCACAAGTTAGTATGCTTATCCATGATACAAATGAATTTAATCATATAGTAAGTAAGTTTCATATACACATCATTTAATTCATCAACCTTTTCATATGATCATGAGCCGTTTCGCTTGTGTACTTACCATGCCATTTCCTTTACTTACCCGTTGAGCCATCTAAAATTACATTGGATACTTGGGAATGCTCACACATAGTGCGCATTTCCATATAACTGTAACCTTTCCTTTTCAATAGTGTTCACACAAGCTGTGAAATGGGCTTGCTCACACGAGCTATGGGTCAGAATGATAGTTGCACGATGCTGCTCACACGAGCTATGGAGAATTCGCAAAAAATGTAGGACCTCAGTCATCGGTAGGACATTCAAGACTAGCACCCGAAATATGAAATCCCTAATGACATGTCATTCGTATCCTAAGAATTCTTAAGGTTCAAACGGGATTCGTTTTTTGTCAATTACTCAAACATCGATACATATGCAATTTCAAGTCCATTTATATTAACACAACATAGCAAATAATCAATTTAACTAACATTAATACGATCATAATTCATATGAACTTACCTCGATAACTTTGGTCATAAAAGTAGAGTTGTAAACTAATCTGAAGCTTTAGCCTTCCTCGATTTAAATCCGGTTGTTGTTTATCTTGATCTAAATAGATAATTTCATTCAATTAAGTACTTTAAGTATTCAATTCAATTTAATCCATAATTCATATTTATATAAAATTATGAAATTACCCCTAACATTTTAATTTTTCACAATTTAGTCCTTAATCCTCCATACAAGCTAATTGAATTTCTTAGGGACTCATATCAACCCACTTAAATTATCATTTCATAATTCTACCATGAAAATGTTCTATTTTCCAAAATAAATCCCTAAATACAATTTCACCAAAAATCACTTTACAAAACATGTTTATTTTTCAACTAAGATTAATAATATATCAAATAACTTCAAAACTATTAAAAAAATCATGGCAAGTCCCTCAACCTTTAACAGTTTTACAAATTAACTCCTGGGCTAGCTAGATTAAGCTAATACGATCACAAAAACATAAGAATAATTAAAAACAACCAAAAATTACTTACCATGCATTAGCAAAATGACTTGGCTGAACCTAGCTCCTTTGCTATGGTTTCCGGTTGAAACAAGAAAAATTAAAGGTTGAAGATGGCTACTTTTGTTTTATTTGTTTAGTTTATGTTATTTATTTTCTAAATTACTAATTTGTCCTTTAAAAACTAACAAAATATCATGCATTTACTCATCAAAGCCATCCACTATAAACTCAATTGGTATAATTACCATATTAGTCCATTAATTTAAGATTTCATAGCCATTTAGCCCTTTTGACTAATAGAATTCAACTTTTACACATTTTATGATTTAGTTCTTTTTACTTAATTAACCATTTAAACTTCAAAATTTCTTAACGAAACTTTAACACGACTCTAAGATAATCCCTTAGAAAATAAATAAATATTAAAATAATAACTCACTCATCGAAATTGTGGTCCCAAAAGCACTATTTTCGACACCACTAAAAACGGGTTGTTATAGGATTGGATGTCATAGATCCAGTTTAAGCAAATGGTGTTCCAAAATTTCAAGGATGCCATAGATCCGATGGAATATTGGTTGAATGTCCCATGGTGGTACATTTTATTGCTGCTTTGGATGACTATCCCTTGAGCCCTCCACTTCCTACAAGTAATATCAAAGGTATTACGATACAACTACAAATTTTTTTACACCGTTCTATTCTACTTAGTTAATTAGAGTTGTTATTTAAGTTGTCTAAAACTTCAATTCATGTAGTTAAGAAGTTGGACTTATCTAAAATAATGTTTTAAAATTTTTTAGATCCACCGTTATGTTTATAATAAAACTTTAATTTTATTAGCTTGATATAAGATTTTGTAATATTGGTTCCCTTTAAATAAAGAATTTATTAGGACTTCCGTCCTACAATATATGTTGCATTCCTTGAAGTGAATGCAAACAAAAATACATTTAAAAGGATATAATCATGAATGTGATAACTCTTCAAAGGATTATGTCACTTATCACATGATTATATCCTTCAAAGGATAGAGATAATTTACATTTTCAATGTGACATGAAATATCGTATGCCCAAATGTTTTGTAACAATGAATATTATGTTTACAGGTGGAAATTATCTTATTTAGTACTGAAACAAAACCAATATTAATACAATATTTTCTTATTTAGTACTAAAACAAAATCAATATTAATGCAATATTTGGCAGTACAAAATTAGTTGAAAGCTCCAAAAGAGCTAATATTTCAATATCTGAAGTATCAAATTTTGTGATGGTTAATGTATTAGTTTTAAAAGATATCCACTATAATGGATCCCATATTGAGATTGTGAATGAAGAAAAGATTATATTTGGTATGAATCACTCTTGCTATGAGTATCTACATATTTTGATTTTGAAAAAGATAGAGAAAGATTGAGTTTTGATTGTGAAAGATTCATTTGAATTGTGGATTAATTTAAGAGAAAGGTATGACTATCGAGATATGATAAATTTATCTAAACTCGTTATTATTGGGTGCACCTGAAGTTGCAATATTTTAAAATGTAAGTGATTATAAATCTGCGGTATTTGAGATGAGTTCTCAATTATGTGGTAATAATATTACTAATGAGAACTTGTTAGAAAAAACTTTTTTAACTTTTCATACTTCAAATGTGCTACTGTATAAATAATACCATGAAAATTATTTTAAGATATATTATGAATTAATGTCATGTTTACTTATGGTAGAATTAAACAACGAGATATTAAATGAAAAAAAAACAATAAAGCCCATTGTATTAGAACTGCTCCTTTCCCTGGAGCAAATATAACAATATATAAAAACATAATCTTTCACGTGGATGTAGTAAGTGACTTTATAATAATCGTAAAAGGGATGGTCATATTAATTCTTCTCACCACCAGAAGTGAAAAAATAAAGATAAATAAGAGAAGAACAATAATTACCAAGAGAACCTTTAAGGAGTGAAGATAACTTAAGTTATCGATGAGGTATCAAAGGTCATTGGTTGTTTACCTGTCGTACACCTAAACATTAAGTATAAATTACATATTTTCTGTGGATTATGACACTAATTACTTAAATATTTGATTTCTCACTAATAATAATTCTTCTCACCACTAGATGTGGAGATATAAAGATAACTAATAGAATAAGAGTTCTTAATATAACCTTTCAAAGCAAAGAGACAACTTATGAAAAGTTGTTGTTTATGTACCTGTCATACACATGAATATCTTATTATTCAATTAATATTCCTTGGAATATATGTCTAGTAGACAATACATATGTATCAATTGTTGAATTGAATTGTGATTAGTTCATAGTTGCTTCGGTAACAAATGTGGCATCCCATAGCTCAAACTTGACAATTGGGTTGGGTATAGGGTATTACATTTAGTGGTATTAGAGTTACAAGTTTAGTCGATACTCGAGCTAATCGAGCTTAAAATTGAGTCTAGAGGTAGATGCCAAGGTCAAGTTGAGTCAGAGTCAAGATTTGGATGCTAATTATGAATTTTTCTATTTTATAGTTAAAAATTTTTGAGGAATTGATAAATATTGAAGAAGAAATGAATAGCAATGACCACTTCGTTGAGGGTGAGAATCGAGGTGAGATTGAGGCACACAGTGTTGATCAAGCCTGTGCTTAACGAAATAAAGTTGATAGACCTCATCGAGAGGGTCGAGGTGACGAAGATTTACTCCGCAGAATAAAAAATATACTCTAAAGAGTAATGGGAGCTACTCCACAAGGTGCACTGATAGCTGCAACCTGGCGAGCCCCGATAAGTGAGTTGCAAAAGTATGAGAAACTGAATTCAAATGACCGAAAGGTGTTGAACTTTCTTGAGTTAAAATTTGGTTGGAATCAACCAAGCGAGTTCTCTAACAGCTAGAATGTTCATCGCTTGAGTGTGTCACTTGTGTGGTATCTCTTCTAAAGGAAAAAGCATATTAATGGTGGTTAACAATCACCCGATCAAGTTACTTGGATGTTCTTCTAGTTCGAGTTTCAAAAAAATATGTCGACGAATTGTATCTAGAAAATAAAAAGAAAGAATTTATGATGCTGAAATAGGGTGATATACTGGTAGTCGACTATGAGTGAGAATTCTTACAACTCAGAAAGTATACCCTCGAGTTAGTGCCCACCAAGGAGGAAAGTTGTAAGCGATTCCTTCGGGGAATGAGAGACGAGCTCAGAGGTCAGCTATTTTTGCAGAAGCTTAAAGTATTTGCTTATTTAACTGAACGAGAAAAAATGATTGAACAAGCCATAAGCTTGGATAAGAAAGTTGAACATTCCCGAGAATTTAGAAAAAGAGTCTGGACCACTAGTTTGCAACCCCTACCTAAGCAAGCTAAAGATCTTGAGGTTCCTAGAGATCAACTCCATAGAATATCAAATTAGAGAATGACCGGGCTAGACAACCATCAGTATCCGTGGGTAGTACTAGGGGTTTGATGGAAGATGTGAGCATCCCGAATTGTGAGCTTTGCAAAAGGAGGCACAGAAGTAAATGCTAAAAAAATATGGGAACATGTTTTCAATACGGATCCCTGGAGCATTTTGCTTGAGAGTGCCAAAAAAATGTTAATGATGTTTCTACAATTACTTAGAGATCTATTCCTGCACGTAGAGGTCAAGGAATTACCCATGGTGGCTTAGTTGCAAGGGGTAGCCAGGAAAAAGAAACTGATTCAACAACACAACAATTTAAAGCCAGAGCTCCTATACGAGCCTATGTGGTCCGAACCAAAGAGAAGGGTGATGTTACCAATGTTGTAGCAGGGATATTTCTTTTATGTTCTATACTCGTTTATGCTTTAATTGACCCTAGCTTTACGCATTCATATGTTAATTCTAGCTTCTTGAAATCGAGAAAATTAAAATCTAAAATGTCAAGCGTGGCAATAGTTGTTTCAAGTCCTTTAGAATAGTCTATGCTCGTTAACCAAGTATGCAGACGTTGTCCATTAGAAATCTATAATAAATCATTCTCAGTTGATATGTTGGTCATGCTATTTGACATTTTTGATGTAATTCTGGAAATGGAATGGTTGACCAAACATAATGTGATCTTGGACTGCTGTAAAAAGAAGTTCTCTGTTCAAAATTATGAAGGCAATACCACTAAAGTCAAAGGCAAAAGGTCAAGTGATTCTACTCATATCCTTTCATTGAGTCGAGCTAATAAGCTTTTAAATCAAGACTATGAGGCATATTTGGCGTATGTTATTAACTTGAACTCGGATGAAAGTAAAATGGATAAGATCCAAACAATATGTGAGTTTCTGAATGTGTTTTCAGAAAAATTGTCAGGATTACCTCATGATCTTAAGGTTGAGTTTGCAATTGAAGTTTACCTGGGGTACAACTTCAGTGTCTATTGTTCCGTACCGTATGATACTAATGTAGCTAAAAGAGTTAAAGTTCAATTGCAAGATCTTCTAGATTGAGGCTTTATGCGTCCCAGTATATCGCCTTAAGGAGCTTCAGTGCTATTTGTCAAAAAGAAAGACGGGTTTATGCGACTTTATATTGTTATCAATAGTTGAACAAGTATTAGGGGTTTTGAGAATTCTCAAACTTGGTGGTTAACATATAAAGCTTCGGCTATTTCACGAAAATGGTGCATTCATCTGTTGTTTTGAGAATTGTCGAAGCCTCATGAAAAAAAACATACTTGAAGATGCAACTAAATTGCAAGGATCTACAACATTGAAAATAATGTTCAAGGCCTTTGAGTTGTAATTGAATGATTTGTCTTTATTTGCTAATCAAGCAGTAGGTTTGATGGTTCAAACTCCATTAGTTTCTTTAATAGGTGGCTCTTAACATGATAAAACAACCTTTCCAGCCTTCTCCTTAATAAACTTTATAAAGCTTCTTATATGTGCCTTCCAATAGACATAGTTCAATCATTAAGCATAGATGGTCTAGAAATTGAACTCCCTTCCATTATTCAGCAACCAACAACAAGACCTTATAAAGTAAATTTAGTGCTTAACTAGGATATCAATTGAAAGCGTTGAGTTGTTAGTTAACTTGTAACGTGAGTTGCAATTAAAGAAACAAATTAAAACTGAAAAAGTAAAATGAATAACACAACCAATTTCCACAAAACAAGAGATAATTTAGGCCTAACCTCACTCATTCCCATTGTAGCCTAATTATTATACAACTATAATGAAGTAAACCGAAAAAAAGCTTCATCCAAACTACATAAAATCACTCACAAATGTTACTCACAATGAAAGGATTGTGCTCTCTTAGTTCTACTAAACGTGGAGGACATGGACAATTCAAACCAACTGAATATCAACTACAAAATTTCCTTAATTAATTTGCTACTATTCCCAAAAAGTCATATATAAATAAAAGGCATGGCAAACACTTGCGAAAAGATAATCACACTTAGCATGTTAAAGTTTGTTTACTTGTGAAGAAAATCTTTCACAACAATGTCACCAAAATTGTAAACAAGTCAATCAATACAGTTACAATGATCTTAAATTTATAAATAGAATCTCTGAATTAATTTCATTAAAATCACAATTATGGTGTGTAGTGATTTTTCGTGTTTATTTAATGAAAAAGAGACACGTGTAACATGATGCGGACCAGTTTCCTTTCGACATTGACTTACTCATAAAGATGACGTTAATGGCCTCTAAGTGGCCCACCTAAATTCAAAATGAAAAAGAGTTCCTCGCTTAAAAGAGCTGGCACCTCCTGAACCAATCGTTAACGGAGCTCAAAAAAAATGGAGACGAGAGAAGAGTAGCAATTAAATTTGATTCCAGTATCTGTTGTAAATAACTGTGAATATGGTGCCGAATCTTCTTCTTCATTTCCTTCCATTCCTCATTCTTCTAGCAAAGAGGTATTCCATCTTTTTCTTTTTTAAATTACTTATTCGATACACATACTTTCTTAAATGCTTTAAATCAAGAGAGTTCTCGATGTATATTGAATTGCAGCAATATCTAGCGGTTAAGTTCAGTTAGTGTAGAAGAATAAAAAGTTGTCTCAAATTCGATCTCCTTGAATTTCATCGAAGTATAAGTTTTCTATGGTTCAGAATCTTCTTTACTTGGTTCAGAAGCAAAGATATGATTCGCGATTGAAACTTATAGGAGATTCGCCGATAAAGGTATTTTTGCTAATTATCTTAGGTTTTGCTACTAATTAAGATAAATGGACAGTAACAGATGCAAATTAGATCAAGTTTGATGAAAAATTTTCAGATTTGCAGTAAAGTTTAAGATGTTTGAAGTTGGTTTATTTTCTTCTTTGCAGGCATTCTACAGAGTCATCCGTAGCTGGGCTTCCAAAAAGTTTTTGACTGGGTGGTTAGTTCTTCTCTTGTTTTAAAACATCTATTACTTTGCGTATTTAGCCAACTCCTTTACCAAATTTGTGTTGGTTGTTCAAGTTTTCAGCTAAGGAAAGCATGATTTTGAATTTGGTTAGAGTAAATCCGTAACTTTTGCCAGTTTCTACTGCTTTTGGCAACACCAGAATAACAGATTCTGTAATTTCAATCCAGTCCTAAAGTAATGCCACTAAACTCAAATAATTAGTATGTGTTGAATTTGGACTCTAAGTGGGGGATCTTCTAAATTAAAGAAAACAGCCTCAAAAAATATATCAACTACACCAAATACATACCCATGTCTGAAACTCGCATGGATAACATAAAAGGGCACAGTTCTAAAACTGCTAGTCATGGGAAATTACCAGAGTTAGCGGATCAACTTAAATTGAAATTGAAGTCTAATGCGATTACCGATTACATTCTATAAATATGTTTGATTTGAGTAAGCTCCATATATATATATATCTTGTCTTCCTATTAAACCAACATTATTGCTAATGTATTTGATAGGTAGCTGACATTGTTTTTGCAGCGTCATTTTTTAGTCCCTATAGCAATTACATTCTATACAACTTGGGTTCATTCACTTTGTCGATGGATATTTCTCCCCAATCTATAAACATCTTGGGATCAGTATATTTGGTTGGTTTGTTGTCTCTTTTTCATTCCTTGGTATTGGTTTGGGTATTTTGGGGGGTTCTTTGCCAGCTCTAACGTTAAGCAATGCTTTCACAGGTCTTGGATTTGTGACCTCTATCACATTCATCTTCATAGTTGGTGTGTTCATGTCCTCATGGTTGGGAGCATCTGTTCTTAGTTTGGGAGAATGGTTAATCAAGAAAATGCCGCTCATTTGCTATATTTACTCAGCTTCCAAACAAATAAGTACAGCAATATCACCGGGTAATTGAGCAACTAAAACACAAGCATTTTCTAGTTTCAGGAACCTCTTTAATCTATGTTACCTGGTCTGATGCGAGATTATGGGTTATTTTAATTTTTTTTTTAGGGTTACATCTCCATATTCATATCCAGATATACAAGGGTGTTAAAAGGAGGAGTGTGAGTATTGTTTAAAAGCAGTATGAAAATATACATATGAATTCCAGATCAGAAATCGAAGGCATTCAAAGAAATTGGAGAATATGCATTTGGCTTCATCACTTCAACAGTTATTCTTCATGGGAGTTCAGCAGGTTCAGAAGAACTTAACGGTGTCTACGTACCCTCCAACCACCTTTACATTGGAGACATGTTCCTCATAAGCTCCAATGATATTGTAAGGCCTAACCTCTCTGTTCGAGAAGGAATTGGTACGATTTTCAGGCCAACATATGCAACAAAAAACACATGGTTTTGTATTGCTTTTTATGGGAGAAATGTAATATCTTGGTTTGGATTTTCATTTATTTGATGCAGAAGTTGTCATCTCTGGTGGCATGTCCGTTCCTCGGATGTTGACCACATTGGATGCATGCGTCAATTGAAGCCATTGAGATTGCTGGACTCGGAAATTCTACAACACGAGTTACAGCGGCTAGCTAATGGCTATATTTCTAGTGAATCTGTTCGTCGCTTTGTGTGCTCCAGTGCTCTTACTTCTTGGGCAATTGTAAAGAAAAAGCTATAATAATAAATGAACTGGTAAATGTACCATAAAAGTCATTGTAATAAAAATCAAACTGCATTTTACTTTTTTTTTTAAATTTAAAAATAGAAATGTATTATATAAAAAATAATTTATTCTTTAAAAAATTAAGATATCAAAATAATTAAATAATGACATATCAATGTCATGTAATGTTAACAGACAAAAATTAATGTTTATAGAAATATATAAAATTTTATCTAATATACAAAGATTAATTTATTATTTTTTTAGTGACAAAATACAATACCCTATGATACCATTACCAATAATATCTTAGTTACTTTTAACCTTTTTACTAAATTGTAGATCAATGTGTAAAAATGTTGATCCGAAACTTGATTTCAAATATAAGGTAAAATAGAGAGCTTCTTCCTCACCCCTCCCCCCCCCCAAAAAAAACAATATAAGAGTAACAGAATACTAATTTCCAGAGCCTGATGTAGGACCCAATAAGTTAACCACATAAGAGTATTATGATCAAACCGACAACAGTACACTAAAACATAAATTGCCAAATTCAAGCACCTTAAACCAAACGGAAGCAGACAATAGATCAGTAGCATAGAGCTTAAACTAAAGCAAAGTCATAAGAAAACTTTTTCAAAAAATATAAAACAAGCATATAGCGTTCCAACTCCAAAGAAAACACTACTGAACTCAGAAGTAGCCAGCCACATCAAAATAGAAAGCAGATTGAAAACAGTTTCCTTGAGATCTAAACTAAACCAGGAGCACTGGCAGAGAAAGTAGCTGCTCGATTTGCCGAGCTTGATTTGTCTTGTGACCATAATCACCTGTAATCATCTTCTTCCATTCCATCATAACGATCACGGTCAGAATATTGATCATAACGATCCCCGTGAGCATCCAGATCATATTCTCCTCGACCCCGATGATGATCATAGTATTCATAGTGTTGGTCATCTAGGTCTGACCGCCTATGCCCATGATCATGCTGTTCATACCACCCACGATCCTCATCTGGCTCACCATGATCATAATCCCTCTCACTGTGCCGATCTCTCTCATGTTTGGACTCAACACGGTCATAATCAGATTCCCTATCCCTATCCCTAGAACGCCCACGGTCACGTTCATAGTCACCAGCATCATAATCCCTGTCCCTGTCCCTCTCCCTCTCACGGTCTCTTTCTCTATCGCGCTCATAATCACGACCACGATCCCGGCCTCGTTCACGTGCTCGGTCACGATCACGACCACCGCGGTCTCTCTCTCTGTCCCTATCTCTGTCTCTAGTTCTTTCACGATCTCTGTGGTGTCTATCCTCCCTATCGCGATCTCTCGGTCTGTCATGGGAGCGCTCACGTGATTTTTCACGCTCCCTCTCCCGTTCCCTTCCTCTTTCACGGGACTTCTCCCTGTCCCTATGATTTCCAAGGTAAATTAGATAATTATAATTAATTATGATTGACACCATAGCAAAAGCCTGGAAATGGTTCTTCTCAAACATTTCACAGCAAAAGGTGGAATGAATAATTTCATATTTATGCTGAAATAAGCATTCAGCCAGCAAGCCTTTTAAGAATTTACCAGATAATGTGAAAACAAATTGGTAGAGCAACAAAGCTAAACCTTACCGGTCACCATGTCGATCCTCTCGAATCCGTGGCTCCTCAGAACGAGACGGTCCTGACTGGATTTGTTCCCTGAGTAGCAAAAAGATGGCATTAGATTTCAAGAAAGGTAATAGTGGACTTCAAGTTATCAAACACCATAACTTGAGTGGAAAAATATATGAACATCAGCCAAGCAAACATATTGGAGATCAATCTCCACAAGCACGTGAATTAAAGGTGCCAGTGTTAAAGCAAGTACCAAGATTAATGCAACAGCATCACAATATAATGATGCATAGCCACCTCCCAAAATACCTTTGAGTAACATCTTCACCACCAATCCTGGTAGTTCCAAGTCCACCACCTAGCCTACGAGGGCGCCAATTAGGGACTGTCCTACCGCGCTCAACATCCACAAGAACCCTTCTACCATCAATCTTCCTCCCATCAGCTTGTTTATAAGCAGCTGTGAGATGTTAGAAAACATAATTAACAGTGCTCTCAAAAGTTTACTAGCTCAAAAGAAAAAAGGTAATCAATTGAAGCAAACCTTTCATATCCCGAGTATGCATGTACTCGATGAAAGCATAGCCTCTTGGTTTATTTGTGGATTTATCAGTAACCAACCGAACCTGGCACAACAAAAGAAATATTTAACAAACAATTGGAATAATGTATAGAAGAAAAATATTCTCGTGGGAATCAGATATTTAGAATTGATGATGCTTCATCTCCACAGCTAAGAGCTAGCACTAGAAAAACGTTAGAAATAGTAAATCCTAAATGGCACGGCAGGCAGGCATTATGCCTCATAAGCCGTGCTCACCTTTTAATCATAGAGCTGCCATTGTGAGATGCTGACCACCATTGCTAGAGTTGCGGATAAACCGATGAATCATGGCATATTTACCAATTGTTGAACAAACTAAACTCCCCTTACCAGGAAATATTTTTTTTAAAAAATTGAAAATAGTTATAGACTAGAAAATACCAGAACACCTTCTCAACTGCTGATATGTTTTTGATAGCCTTTAAAAGCCAAAAGTAAAGCTTTTATTAGCAGGAAAAGGATGGGCTAAAAATTTAAATAACAAAAGAAAGAGATGCTAATACTCCCAATTTTGTTTTACCCACAGCACGAAAAAGAGCAGATGTCAGCCACCTTTTGATGCTCGAAAATGAAGGCGAAAAGGCACAATGCACAATTGCTCCGCTCAACATAATTTTTCAGCTTTGCTTTGCAGGAATAAAGTAACATCTTTGGACTAGGATTGTAAAAATATTGGGGAATGAGAAACAACATAATGAGCCCCTTACCAGGGATACCTTTTATAGGATGCTTCTTAATGGTAGAACAAAACCTAAAGAGTGGAAAGATCAACTATTTCTGGAGACGAGTTCTACATCCTACCATATTCAAGTAACTTATCAAGGGGTCATGTGAAACAAAAAAATTCACCCTTACCAGTGATACCTGTTTTACTTTTGAACATATACTCAAATATGATATACTACAGGGAAGGCCAAAGCTCAGCATACTCATAGATGCCAACAAGATGTAGCACCATACGTTGCAATTTAGAAGTACCATCTAAAGATAGAATCTTGTGACAGTGATGAATTACAGCTTACCAAGTTTATACAAACATGTTAAGAATTTTTTTTAGTAAGCTTTAGTACATATGTATATATGTCAGAAGCCTCAGTTTTTACACGAAAAGAATTTAGCTTGTTTAGAAAATACTGGACACGGCAAACTTTAAAACTAGAAATTTAGATCGAACAAACTTAAATATTTTGTTAAGGAAACAGAGAGGATAAACAGCTGCATAACCTCTTACCAAACCCGCATGAGGGTGCTCAAAATACCTACCCGCTTAATCGGTCCATAAGACTCAAACTCCCTTTTAATTCTACTCTCGGATGTCTCATAATTCTGCAACAAATAATACAAGCTAGTAACTAACTTCAGCAGGAATAATTAAAAGATGAAATAAGATACAAAATTACGCAAATTCACTTACAAGTCTAGCAACAAACAGTGTCTTGTATGGATCACCTGAAACGTTTGGGTCATTATTTGGATCATCTGCATTAAAGACAAACAAAAACAATGATCAAAAATCAAGATACAAATCATAATACATGCATTAAACAAATTCGCCAGTCACTAATAAGCAACATAAAGAAATGAGACTTCACAGTTTTTCAGCTCCTCAGCAGCCTTCTCCAAGCCCTTCTCTAGTCGCAACTTATGAATTCTTGCTCTCCGTTGTGCCTAGATCCCCCAAAAAAAAAAATCAAAAAACAAAAGGGTACATATAAGTTAACCTTTTCCTTCCGTAAAAGTAAAGTAGGTGGCCAAATTAACATATAACACCAAAGCCATAACATAGTGCGCATTTTCTTTTCACAACACAGTCACCAAAATTTTACCAGCTTATAGTGTACAAAGTCTAGGGATGTTCATTAGGTTAATTTGTGTAAACTATAACCGAATTAGATCAACTAAATTTACATTTTTTTTTTATTTCAGTTAACCAAACCAAATTATTAAGAAAATAGACTTTGACCAGCCAAAATATTTCATAACTCGGCCAGTTAAGTAATGCACCTTAAAATCCTAATTTTTCATAATTCAAATAAGTATAATCATCCAAAAAAAAAAAAACTTAAAATGCCAAAAATAAGTGAACATCTGACAAAGATTAAAATATAATGTCATATATTTTGGGTAATTTGAGTAATTCAGTTATTGTTCAACGACATATTGAATTAATCAATAACCAAAAACATCTTAAAATCATTACTGATAACCAACTGAATAACTAAATTGGTTTAGGTGTAGGTAAGCTAATTCCGTTTTCACTGAATAGTGCACAGCCCAACTAAGGTCATCGTTTAAACAACGCATGGAACACACAAAAACATGAGAAACATAACTACAGTGTTCTCACCATATGGGCGGTTTAGTTGCAAACAGGAGAAAATTAACTGAGTGATCTCAGTATAGGGGCCGTGCCATAAACATCTCAAATCTCAATGACATCATACTACACAAAAATAATTCCAAATTTGATAAAAGCACAAAAGAAAACATAACACCATCAAAACAAATTAATCATGCAAAGCATTTCACAGAAACAAAAACACAGCAACTTCTCCTTAAGAACAAGTATCCTACAGGTGTTTCTGCTTCCTGAACAGGCGGGGAATACTCAGGATCTCCTGGCTCAGCAAAGTGACTCACAAATTGTGCCATTCCTAACAAAGACAAACGAAGCAAAACAAGTCAGTAAATGTCAAATTTAAATTAAAACTCCAAATGCACGAAAAAGACCTGTATACGGAGGACATTTTCTCTTCTCAGGAGGCGGTTTAAACTCCAACGGAGGTCGTGGTTCAAAGAGCTTCAAAAGGTTAGCTGTTAAACCAGTAGGATGGCTTTGGCCAATCTGCAAAGTAAACAAATTTGTATTTTACCATCTTTTACCCAAAAACAAATCAAAATCACCATATATTTTTTTAGTCGCATCTAATTTTCCAAAAATCCCAGCAAATCTTCATTTAGAAGAACAAAAAAAGAAAACTAAATTCACCAAAAGCTTTGAAAATAGAAAGTAGTGAACAGAAAATAAGAATATACAATAATCTTAATCTAACGAGTCGACATTAAAAGTAATCTTATCACACTCTTCAAACCAAAAAAGAACCCTAAAACAACGAACCAGCTTGAGCTGCTGAATATTGGCGCGATTCTGAGGGGGTTTAACGCGAGCCTGAACGGCGGCGGCGGCGTTTTGGTTGCGCATGAAGGCATCGTTGTAATCTCCCATGTTGAAGAAGGATCACAGGAGGCTTAGCTAGGGTCTTTTTTCTTTTCCCAAACAAATCGAGGGATTAATTATGAAAGAAAATGGTAAAGAAACATCTATTAAATAGCTCTTACATAGGGTCGGGTCGGGTCGGGTCGGGTCGGGTCAGCTTAATGACGGTAAGGTGGTAACTTTTTTAAATTTTAAATTAAGTTATTTATATTAGTTTTAGATACTTAGATTAATTATCTAATAGTTGAATTCTTGTTACTATTTAGTTTCCTTATTTCTGAATTGCAAGGATTTTAATACTTTTATTTTTTAAAATTAAAATTATTAATACAATTAAAATTATTCATCATCATAAAATGTATTTTTTATTACATAACTACTAAATAAGTAATTTTTTTAGTTTCAAAATGTCACACTAACGAATTTAATTAAAAAAACTATTAACAACGCTAATAATTAAACTTGAATTTTGAAATTTGAAAAGTATAAATATAAATTCTTGTAAATAAAACTAGGGAATTGGATTACAAATTATGAAGAGTGTAGGAACTTAAAGCATATTTTTACCTAAAATTCTATATGACCTACTCTATTTTTTTTGTTCTACATAAAGACTTACTTTATCATGCTTAATACAAGGGATAAATATTAAATATGTATATATGAACTTTGGTCTAATTTGTAATTTGATACATGAATTTCGATTTGGTGCAATTATACACATGAAACTTGAATTTATGTATATATAAAGCTTTAATTTTGATTCAATTTTACATATTTAAAGAAATGATTTTTGTTGCTACCTTAAGTTGTTTGTTTGCTTAAGATGAAAACTGCAGCGGAAGTACTAGACTATAATGATTATTACAGTTCGGCGCTGCGAAAATTGTGCAAACAAAAAAGCAAATAACACAAATGATATATTTATGTAATTCGATTTCTTTACGCTTATGGAACCTATCTCAGTGAGTAATTTTGTCACACCTTGGTTTGCGAGCCGGTACGATTCGAGAGACTACTGATCTGTTGTAATTCGGTGCGGCAGATTAAACTAGTTTTCGCTTGAATTGTTCTTTATGTTTATTCATTCTATCAAGTTTATATTGTTTATTAGATCCATGAGGAGCTAATCCTCCTGTGGGAATTAGCGAGTGGAGGTATGATTAATTAACTGTTTTTAGGGGTTTCTAAGTGGATCAACTGTTCAGGAGAGGAAGAAACTAAACCCTAGGCTTGGCAACCATAGGAAGTCATTAAGGTAGGAATTAACTAAAATTTGGTATAGCTTACCATGAACACTTTAACCTTGAACCGGTTTGGACTTTGAGGTCAAGAGATAAGTAGTTCTTGCCAACTCAATATGTCAGTAGAAGATCGGAAGATCCTGCTGGGGTATTGACTAATTGATTGAACAAGAAAACTCGAAAGCGATAGTTGGTTATAATTACAGAAACGAGCTAATAACCCATAACCATATTTGATATATTTTGCTCTTTGATCTCTTGTGTTTTATTTATTTATTTGCTTTCTTTTATTATTGTTATTAGTATAGATCACCAAAACCTTCTTTTTATTTATCGTAATATAATCCAATTAAAGTACTAATTAGATCTATTTATGTTTAGATTAGAATTAGTTTAGTGCTCGCCTCCATTGGGTATAATCCTTAGAATACTCACCTGTTCTGTTATAACTATATTACAACCTGACTCGTATACTTGTGGATACCGTCTTTTATATCTTTTGTGCAAGAAGCTTGGACGTTGGTACGTTCGGAGGTGGTCAATTTGTTGGCGCCGTTGCTAGGGAGGCAATGTCACTATATTGATTTTAATTTTTTCATATTAATAGAATAATTAAGAAATTTTTAGGTTATAACTATGATTTTATTTTCTTATTTTCTACTAATATTGTCTTTTTGGGTTTAGTGTATGACTGTAGTAGGGGAACACCTATAGAGCCAGTCATATATCCAGAAAGAATAATCCGAAGGAATCGTCGACAACAACAATAACAGCCAATACAAAATCCACTACCTGCTGAAGGTAATTTACCACCACGTAGGAATTCACTATTCGACAAGGTTAACAATAACAATCTAGAAGATCCACCACCACCACCACAACTACCTTCAAATATAAACATGACGCATAACAAGAGGACTCTAAGGGAATATGTGCTACCGAATTTGGATATGGTTCAAAAGAGTATAACAAGGTCAGCTATCACGACCAATAATTTCAAGATTAAGCCAGTTATGATCCAGAATAATTTGCAGTTTCGAGGAACAATGATAGAAGATTCGAGTCAGCATCTAAAACGGTTCCCCTAGCTTTATGATACATTCAGATATAATGGGGTCACTGATGATGTTATTCTTCTTCGGTTGTTTCCCTTTTTATTGACCGATAACACATTTTCTTAGCTAGATTCGTAGACACTAGGATCAATCACGATATGGGACGAACATGTAAGGAAATTCCTACAAAAGTTCTTCCCTATTAGCAAGACAGTCTAGCTAAAAAGGGAAATTTCTATGTTCAAACAGTTTGCGGGGGAAAGTTTTCATGAAACATGTGAGCATGTTAAAAAGTTGATTTTGAAATGCCCACACCACGGATTGCCTGAGTGGTTACAACTACAAATTTTCTACAATGGGTTGGATGTGCATTCAAGGTCAAGATTAGATGGAGTAATAGAAGGTGCCCTAATGAATAGAATATACGAGGATGCGTACAAATTAATAGAAAGTATGATAATAAATTCCTGTCTGTGGTCAACTGAATGATATACATATGGCCAAAGACCATTTACGGTAAAGGTTGTTGATCTGTTGTAATTCGATGTAGCAGACTAAACAAATTTTTGCACTTTAGGACCTTGAAAATTAACATTAACATTAGGTTTTAATTATGTTTTAGTAAGTTTAATTAAATTCAATAAAGTGTGCAAATTGAGTCTTTTATTGACCTTAGGGGCCAAATGAGGCTTGTGATTGTGTAGCAGACCATTAAAAGGCATGCTAAACTGATATTGGTCGCCATGTCGCAATACAGAGGATTTGATGTCGCAACATAAGGAGTAGAATAGAGGAATTCCAAGAATGCCTTCGATGTCGCGAAACAGTCTAAGGTTGTCACGACATACCTTTAAAGACATCCTAAAGAAAAGTATATTGACTTCTATGTCGCGACAGAGGTCCTAATGTGCCACAACATCAACTCTGGATGGGAATTAATATGAGCCAATGTGCGTTTTGGTCCGCACAATCCAACTTAAAGCTCAAGAACGTTAGATAACCTAGGGTTAAGGATGAAAACCACCTCAAGTCTATAAATAGGCTCATTTGGCACATGTTATAGACACCAATTACTGAGCTTAGATTCTCTCATTTTAATTCTAGTTTAGTTTTTCTCTTTTCTTAGGTTTTAGATTTATTTTAGTTTGTTCTTTGTTTTATCTCGGGAAATCTGGTTTGTGGATGCAATCAGACTTTGTAGATTCACTCTTATTCTTCATACAAATAAGACTTTTTCCTAAACTTTATACTTTCAATTTGTTTATTATGTTTATATTTTACATCGATTTTATATTGTTTACAAAAACCATGAGGAACTAATCCCTCTATGGGGGATTAACGAGTGGAGGTATGCTGGATTGATTGTTTTGCAAGGTTACTCAACCGATTAGCTGTTCGAGAAATGAAGAACCTAAACTCTAGGCTTGACAACCCTAGGAAGTTATCAAGGTGAGAATTAACCCAAAATTGGTATGGCCTATTCATGAACACCTTAACCCCGAGTCGGTTTGGACTGTGAGGTCGAAAGATAAGTAGTCTCTGCAAACTCATTATTTTAGTGGACGTTGGAAGGTTCTGCTAAGGTGTCAACTAGTTGATTAACGAGGAGCCCGAAGTGATAGTTGATCAAGATTACCGAAATGAGCTAATCACCCATAATCAGATTTGATCAATCTTACTTTTCAAATTCCCAATATTATTTGTTTTTCTTATGATTATTACTATTATTATAAAAACCTCAAAAATCCTTATTATTTATATTTTTGTAATATAACCTATTTCAAGTACTAATTAGATATTTTGGTGTTTAGGTTAAAATTGATCTAGTACTGGCCTCCTTTGGGTACGATCTTCAGAGTACTCACATATTCTATTGTAACTATAGTACAACCTGACTTGTACACTTGCGGACTCCGTTTCATTTATATATATATCTTTTGCTGTAATATTCACACTCTGGATGTTAGTACGTCTAGAGGCGGTCAGCTGTCTAGGAGGATATAGATATCAGCAATTAGTGGATAAAATCAATCAAATAGAGGCTGATAAGAATGCACTGGTTGTCTATGGAGGAGACAAAATGCTCTTCCACTACCTTAATAATACCATCAAGGATGTGAATTACATCGGAAATAGAGGTGGAAATCTTTATTCGAATACATACAATTCCGGATAGAAAGATCACTCGAATTTGAGATGAGGAGGAAACCAAAGGGGAGGCAATAACTCTAACCAAGTTAAAAATAGTAACTATCAACCTCCTTATTAACAGAAACCTTAGGAAAGGGCCAACCCAAATGGCCATATTATATGTTGTCAACGTCTGGATAGAATTGAGGGGGATGCAGTCAATGAGAACAAACGTGAAGCAGGTGCAGTCTGAGTGCACCAATTCAACAAGAATATTGACTAAGCTTGAAGATCAGATGAGCCAATTGATGAGCATGATGGGTGATATAAAAAGACAAATTGGCATAGGTATTCTTAATAACACCAAAAATAATCCTCGTAGAGAAGGGAAGGAACATGTGAAAGCAATAGTGCTCTGATCGGGTAAAGTACTGAGTAACCCAGAGAACCCAGCTCAGGAGATGAATAAGGAGAATATTGATGATCTTCAAGAAGAACCCTTAGAAGCTGATGATGAACCAGAGTCAGAGAAAGTAGTCGCACCAGAAGTTGAATCGAAGAAAGAGACAATTAAAGACCTTGCCATGGTAAAGATACCACTCCCTTCAAGGCTAGAAGAAAAGCCAAAATGGATGAAGACGAGTTTGTAAGTTTTATAAACTTGTTCAAAACATTAGATGTCAACCTACCTTTGATTGAATTAATTGAGAAATTCCCAAGTATGTCAAATTTCTAAAGGAAATCATGTCTAGGTGTAGGAAAATTAAGGTAGGACAATAAGTTAACATGAACGCTTCCTATAGTGCTATTATTTGTAGACAGGTTCCTCAAAAGTTGAAAGACTCGAGAAGTTTTAAAATTCCCATAGAGATAGGGAGCATTCATTTCAATAGAATCCTATGTGATTTAGGAGCTACTATCAATTTAATGCCTCTATCTATAAGTGAAGAACTCAGGTTAGGGGACCTCAAGAACACCCAAATAACACTACAGTCGGCTGACAGATATTAAGTTCATCTGAAAGGAGTATTAGAAGATGTGTTAGTCAAAGTGTGCAGCTTTATCATCCTGGTAGACTTTGTAGTTCTAGAATTTGTAGAAGATCGAGAGATACCAATCCTGTTGGGTTGACCTTTTCTAGCCACTTTAAAGTCTACCATTGATCTAGAAAATAATGAATTAACAATGAAGATTAATGGTGAAATGAAAGTTTTTAAATGTGGCTACCAACAGAATGGGGACAACAAAAAGGACTTAGGGGAACATTGTAATGAATTATCTTTTTTTAACCCTAATAATCCCGAATCAAATGACGTACCTTTAATCCATGCAGGGAAAGAGATAAATGGAAGAAGGTGTAGTGGCACGACAAACGATGGACTAATACTAGAGGAACCAGAGAATCGTCTTTATGTGAATTAATGGTGTTGTCGGATGAATTCGACAAAAAAACTTGATTATTTTAATTAATATATAAATATTTATAAATTATTATATATTTAACTAACTAGTCTAAAATTTAATTTTTATTAATTTTGTGTTGTAGAGGAACCGTGACACTTTGGAAATTGGAAATTTGGGGAGAAACAGAGCCAAGGTCGCAATGCGGCAGTCCCTCGTTGCAACACGGCAGTCCCTCGTTGCAATGCTACGACCAAAATTAGCAGAATTTAAAAAAATCAACTTGACGTCACAACGCAGAATTTGTATGTAGCGATTCCAAGGCCAGTTTACCCAGAAATCCAAAATTATAGAGTGTGTCGCGACATCAAACTCCGATGTTGCAACAACGACAACCTGTCAAGGGTGTCGCGACACGGAATCCCTATGTTGCGACATCGCTACAATTTTCTACAGGGTTGACCTAATCCATTTGCACAACCCAGTGGGTTAATCCCCATTTTACCTAGTTTTTAACCATAAAATCATTATTTTAAAACTTAAAAATACCCTAAACTCACACTTTAACTTAGTTTTCAACATTCTAAACACCTCAAAACTCTCTCAAAGCCAAAATCCTTTTTGCATTAAAACCCTAAATTTACAATTCTTCTTTGCTATTAGTTAAATGAAGGATTGCCACAACTAGTGGAAAACTGAGCACTAAAAGGAGCAACCACAAACAAATATTACAAGGAATTCAACATATCTTCTTCCATGGTTAAGGGTTCTTAAATTTCTACTTTTTACTATTCCATTGGAAACTTTGCTTGCTAGTTCATTAGTTTTTGAATTTAAACAATATTCAAAATGCCTTCATGAAAGGTTAGAAGAACTAATGAACCAGAACCTTCGACGGTTCCAAACCCCTCTAATTTTTTGGGTCCAAACGTTGAAAAATATTTTGTAGAACTTCAATGAAAAACATTTATTCAAGAGAGAGGATTTGAACCACTGATGGTTCTCTGTCAAGAAATAGAACCTTTAGTTAGATATCATAGATGAGAAAGTTTTTGTACGATCACAAAATAACCTGATGTGGTCTGTTTACTTTAGGAATTTTATGCATATTTACGACATCAAGAGTTTAGAAAAAATCGAAGGTTGTACATTAGAAACAATACCTGTGCGAGGGAAAGATGTACGAGTTACCCTTTAGGTTATTTGTGAATTTTGTAATGCTCCATTTAATGAAAAATATTTTATAGAAGAAACTGATCTGGAATATTTTCGAGACATAAATATGGATAACATTATGAACTTCTTAACAATGGGAAGGGGTGAATGGAAATGTCACCTAGATACTGATATTCTAACCTTTTTTTAATCAAGAAATAATATTTCCTGAAGCAAAAATGTGGATCCAATTTTTATGCACCAGAATAGCTCATACTTTAAATGTTTCTAATGTTTATACTTTTCAAGGGATTTTGCTTTACGCTATTTGGCAGAAAAAACAATTATGCATCGGAACGTGGATATACCAAAATATGAATCGATGTTTTAGTGGCTAGAAAGTGGGGGTCTTCTTTCCTCACTTAGTGACGACCCTATATAAGAGAGTAGGCATTCCGATGGCATCTACAGAGTAATCAATGAAGCCACTAGAAGCATAATTGGCGACACTCTATATACATAGTACACTGCATAATTGGCGACACTCTATATACATAGTACACTGAGCTATGAACTAAAAAAAATTAAAGAGTCGAACAAATGCGAGCAATAGATGATGGCCACTCCGAATTCATCCATAGAAAAGCAAAATTGACCTTTCAACCGGAAATTGGTGAGAGTAGTCATCCCAAGCTAGACTGGATCATACACTGGATGTAGGAGTCGGGCCCGATGTTTCAGGAATTCGCATGTCAAAACAATATTATAGTATCTAATTATACACTAGATATGTTTGGGCCGACACATCCAAAGTAAGAAGAAGTGGAATAGGAGAGTGAAGAAGAAGAAGGAGATGAGGAGGGGGAAAAAGATGATGAGATGGATTTTGAGGAGGATGACTGAAATTTTAGTTTTTGTTTTTAAAGATTGTATTAATTTATAGATGATTTTTCATTTATTTAAATTGTTAGGACTAAGAGTAAATAGTAAACTAGTAGTTTTTTTTTGTTTAAATTTTCTGTGTAGGAACTCCACATGGAAGAAGCACAACGATTTTGAGCTATCAATGATCAAAGGAGGAGGTACCCACCAATAGATCATGAAAATATCACGATCAATCAAGTAAGTTTTTATTTATCTTCCACAGGGCTACACATTGAGGACAATGTGTTATCTAAAGTGTGAGTGGGATAACATAAAAAATTTGTTTTAAATTTTTATGATTTTCTTTGATTTTTCTTATCATTTGTGTGTTTGAGCTTGTAGAAATACAAGTAATTGGTTAGGAGTATGTACATAGGTTGATTGTATTTATAGTAAATTTGGCATGAAGATAGATGATTGTAAAATTTTTGATTATTAGACTAATAAGTTCTATATATTACATTGTAAATATGTATTAAGCAATCAAATGTACCAAATGATATAGAGAATACAAGGAAATGAGCATGCTAGTATGAATGATAAATTGTTGAATCTGTGATTATTTGGTTGACTAAATTTGTGAATATTAAGGTACCTAGGGATGACTTAAGGAATTGTTTGTGATACATGTATGGATGGAGTGAAATTGATTAATTTCCATTCACTGAAGTTGCCAATTTTCAAGTTTGGGAAATCATTAGACTTAAGATGACTTTTTCGATGGGATTTAGGCATTTCTTGATTAAGATGTCTGTATGGATTTAAAGACCTATCTCTTAGCTTCAAAACGCTCTTTGAATCACTCGATTTTGAGTTCAGGAGCTTAAGTTATGACCGTTTTAGTGGAGACTATGCGAGCTGAATTTTTGGACGGTATTATGACGAGAATTACGAGTTTCGGGCTTTTAGTTCGAGTTTAAATCATATTGGGTTTAGCCTTTAGGCTTAATTATTATATATGAGCCCGATATTGTATTTAACAGCTCTTATTATTTTATTAATTTGAATTTTTTATAATTATTAAGTATTTTAAGTTATTTAGGAGTTTTATGTCAACAAGTCTAGTTTAAAACTACTTCTTGTTTAGGTTAGTTAGATTTCTAGTATACTTAAGAGATTTATTTAGCTAGCCTATATAATGGCTTATTCATTGTTCATTATGCACAGAATTGTTTTCAATAATAAAGTTTTCAACTCTGGGTATGGCTGATTAGCTCGCTTTGGTAGTCATAATCAATTGTCGTCTCAGGTTTTCTTGTTCAATCAACTAGTCAATACCCCAGTAGGATCTTCCCATACGTCTACTGAAATACTAAGTCTTCAAGAACTACCGATCTACTGAAGCCACAGTCCAGACCGGTTCAAGGTTAAGGTGTTCACGGATAGACCATACCAAATTTGGATTAATTCCCACCTTGATGACTTCCTAGGGTTGTCAGGCCTAGGGTTTAGATTCTTCCTTTCCTGAATAGATGATCCGTTAAGAAATCCTTACAAAACAGTTAATTATTCATACCTCCACTTACTAATCCCCCACAGGAGAATTATTTTCTCATGGATCAAATAAACAATATAAACTTGAATGGAAGAATAAATATAAAGAACAATTTCAAGAATAGAGTTTAGAAGAAGCCTGATTTGTATTAAGCACCAGCTCTCGCCCGATCTATCTTTCTTTAATTCTTGTTGTCTTTTTTCCCATGCCATTTTGGCTTTCACCACTATCACCACTTTCGTGCAATGCATGAACATATCATTTGTTGTAATATAAATTTTTTTTACAGTGAAACACTTGGTAAGTATTCCGATGATTGTACCCAAGGGATTGCAGTTTGGGGAAAACCACTATTAAGCCAATTACCAAAAATAATCACTAATCTACTCGAGTCACGAATTAGTAGTCTTAATCAAAAAGTAAGATGATGATGATAATAATAAACTAAATAAATTTAACTAAACCTAAATCTACTCGTAAGTTCATCTATTGGCTCTTCCTATTCCTTGTTTAGACTATGCAAGTTTCTTTAGCTTATATCCAATTGTTTTACCTAATTAATCATTGATATAGGGTTCTAAATGGTTGGCTACTAATTAACCTAGCAGGACTTCTCAGTCTTCTGCTAACATAACTAGTCGACAAGAACTACTCACCTCTCGATGACACAGTTTAAACCCGGGTAGGGTAAGGTGTTCATGTATAGGCAATATCGATTTCAGGTTAATTCCCACCTATACAACTTCATAGGGTCGTTAATCCTAGGGTTTAAGTTCTTCCTTCCCTAACCATTGATTTCCTAAGTGATGCCTGGTAGGTAATACCGATTTCATGTTTATTCCTACCTAGATGACTTCTTAGGGTCGTCAATCTGAGGGTTTAATTGCACTCAATTAGATCTAACCAAATTGAACTCTACCTATCAATCAATTAATAAGATCAATACAATTGAAACATGTGAAATATAGATAAAGCATAAATTGATTATAATCTTTACACAACATTCAATTAATAATATTAAAGAAAGAGACATAAAGAATATAATAAGGAAGAGAGATGCTTGTGGATTTATCGATGAAAGCGTGGCTTCAGAACAACCTCCACTATCGAAAGTCTCACTTTGGAATAGGATCTTCCGATTACAAGAACATATAATAACCTAAGTGAAAACTAAGAATGAAATAAAAAAGTTAAGAATAATTTCTGTCTTCCTAAAGTTGTGTGTTTAAACTGATGACAATGACCTTTATATAGGCTAAACTCGAAATATTAAAGTGCCTAAACTATTCTTGAAGTCCTTAGAGTTTGACTAGGACAAATACTCCTAATTTCCCTAAAAAACACAAATATCACATGCAGGGACTTTTTGGGCCGCTCAGAAGCGATGTTGCAACACAAGGGCATTGTCGCAACACAATAGGGGGCGCGTCATGACATAGCAGGTAGTTTCATTCCAAGACTTGTTTTTGCTTCTATCATCGATTTTACAACATCAATGTCTTGGTGTTGGACATAGGCATCAATTTGGGCCCGAAAATGCATCTTTAGCTCTCGATTTGTCCTACAAAACCATGTAACCTTATTTAGATATATAACATGCAACTTTAAGCATAAAAACCTAAATATATACTAAGATGCTTTGATTTAACTATTAAACAAGATAAAGTTATGTGTAAGAATAATGTAAATAATAGTGTAATTCATGCCAGATCACTCCCCCACACTTAACTTGTTGCTTTTCCTCAAGCAACCAAAACATATATATGGGAAAAAGAAAAAATTTAAAATGAAAATGAGTTGATTTCTTTCTTTAAACAAGCTAGAGTTACTGAAGATGGATGTAAATAAGAAACTCACACCTAAACTCTCCCACACTTAACTTTTTCCTTGTCCTTAAGCAAACCAAGTCTAGGCACCTAGCATGCAATAAGAGGACATTTCTTTGATTTTATTACTACTAAGAACATGATTATCAAATATTAGAGGTATAACAATTCTTATCGCACATGTAACTTAATCTTGATAGTTCGATACCTTGAAAACTTTTTAAAGTAAATTAAGATTAGTTTACAAAGTTACATTACTAACAAATTAGAAGTACTTTCCATGACCAAATGTTTAACAATATCACCTTTAACATAAATCAAATAGATATGTAGCAGACACAATCATGTGAATAAAAAATTCATTAAGTATAATTGTTAGCAATTCTAGAAGATTATGCATAGAGAACGCTTAAGTCATATTCGTCTTCTGGGCTTGTAATTCTAAGGCTTAGAACAATATGAATTGAAAGGAAGATATGGCTTAAAACTATTCAAAAACTAGAAATAGTTGGACACATGACATTGTTCCCTCTCTTCCCCCTAAGTGTCCCTTTCAAGCTTACCACCTTTTGTCTCCTTCTCCTACCTTCCTTATATCTCCATGTAGGAAGATACAATATAACACTAGCAACTATGGTTGGTTTAACGAGTTTTGGTGCACTGATGACTGAGTTTTCTTTCACTTTTGTGACTAATTGTTTTGTCACTTTGACTT
This sequence comes from Gossypium hirsutum, assembly GCF_007990345.1. Classification (NCBI taxonomy): domain Eukaryota; kingdom Viridiplantae; phylum Streptophyta; class Magnoliopsida; order Malvales; family Malvaceae; genus Gossypium; species Gossypium hirsutum. The sequence goes on along the minus strand of NC_053446.1, from coordinate 12,492,874 downwards.
TTTCCTTTTTGCTCAGTCACAATGCTTTTATTTCCATTCTATACTTCTCACTTTTTTTTTACTTTTTTTGGATTTTTCTTTTTCGCACATTTTTTCCTGACCTATAGTCACTGTATCACATTGTTTCTTCCTTTTTCGCTCTTTTTATTGAAACCACAATAATGTATCTACCTAAACCCTCAATATGTATGGCCTGACATATATTTCTTAATGTATTAAATGGCCAAAGATAGGAAAGATTTCAAATTTTATGTGTCGTCTTTGGGTTTCAATTTTCTTGGTTATTCAAAAAGGAGTTATCAAGCTCAAATAAGGAGACTAAGGATTCATAGCATTAAGGTATGACCATTTGAGAACTAGCTATTCAAATAATGCCTTAGGTCATCTTTAAGCATCCCACCATACACAATTTCTTTCATACTTTGAATTAGACCAAATGAATATAATCAATTCAAGCATGCATGTATCTACAACTATCTATAAGACTTATATCTCATATGGCTGACTGCCTCTAGACGTATTGATGTCTAGACTGTGAATACTGCAATAAAATATAGAATGATAAGGCGATATCTGCAAGTATACGAGTCAAGTTATAATATAGTTTTACAACGAAGTAAGTGAAAACTCTGAGGATCGTACCCAAGGGAGGCAAGTGCTAGATCAATTCTTACCTAAACACTAAAAGATCTAATTAGTAATTTAAATAAATTATAGCACAAGAACATAAAAGAAAGGTTTTTAAAGTTTTTATAGTAATAAAATAAAATAACATAAAATAAATAACATTCAAGAGATAGAAGAGTAGAGTAAATCAAATCTTGATTATGGGTGATTAGCTCGCTTCGGTAATCCTTATCAACTGTTGCTTCGGGTTCCTCGTCAATCAACTAGTCGCTACCTTAGCAGAATTTTTTGATCTTCCACTAACATAACGAGTCAGTTAGAACTACTTATCTTTTGACTTCACAATCCAGACTGGCTTGGGGTGAAGGTGTTCACGAATGGGAAATACCAATTTTGGGTTAATTCCCACCTTGATTACTTCCCAGGGTTGTTAGGCCAAGGGTTTGTTTCACATTCTTCCTTTCCCAAATAGCTGATCCATTGGGTAACCCTATAAAACAATTAATAGATCATACCTCCACTCGCTAATCCCCCACAAAGAGATTAGTTCCTTATGGCTTCCATAAACAACATGGAATAGATGGAAGAATTAATCATAGTCAAATTTATTTAGTTTATTATTATCATCATCTTTCTTCTTAATTAACACTGCTAATTCATGACTCGAGTAGATTAGTAATTATTTTTTTGTAATTGGGTTAATAATAATTTCCCCCAAACTGCAATCCCTTGTGTACGATCCTCAGAATACATACAAAGTGTTTCATTGTAAACAAACTATATTAAAATAGAGGGATTAGTTCCTCATGGCTTTCATAAATTATTTATGTATTGACTCTTCTAATTCCTCGTTTTGAGTACACGAGTTGCTTTAGCCTAGATCCAATTGTTTTATGTAATTAATCATTGATGTAGGGTTCTAAATGGTTGGATACTAATTAACCTAGCAGGACAAGAACTACTCACCTCTCGATGACATAGTTCAGACCGGGGTAGGGTAAGGTTTTTACGTATAGGCAATGCCGATTTCGGGTTAATTCCCACATAGATGACTTTCTACGGTCGTCAATCTTAGGGTTTAAGTTCTTGCTTCCCTAACCACTAATTTTCTAAGTGATTCTTGGTAGGCAATACCGATTTCAGGTTCATTACTACCTAGATGACTTCCTAGGGTCGTCAATCCTAGGGTTTAATTACACTCAATCAGATCTAACCAAATTGAAATCTACCTGTCAATCAATTAATAATATTAGTATAGTTGAAACATGTAAAATATTGATAAAGCAAAAATTTGATTCTAATCTTTAGACAACATTCAATTAACAATATTAAAGAAGGAGATATAAAGAATAGAATAAGGAAAAGAGATTCATGGATTTATTGATGAAAGCGTGGCTTTGGAACAATCTCCACTTGCAGAATTCTCAATTTGAAATAGGATCTTCGAATTACAAGAACATAAAATAACCTAAGTGGAAACTAAGAATGAAATAAAAAAGCTAAGAATAATTTTTGTCTTCCTAAAATTGTGTGTTTAAACTGATTACAATGACCTTTATATAGGCTAAAATCGGAAGATTAAAGTGCCTAAACTATTCTTGAAGTCTTTAGAGTTTGATTAGGGCAAATACTCCTAATTTTCTTAATAAATACAGCAATCAAGTACATGGACGTTTTGGGCCATGTAGAAACGGTGTTGCAACACATGCCTACGGTGTTACAACACAAGGGGTGTGTCGCAACATTGTAGGGGGCATGTCGCTATGTAGTGAATAGTTTCATTCCATGACTTGTTTTTTCTTCTGTCTTCGATGTTGCGACATCAGTGTCTTGGTGTCGCAACATAGGCATCTGTTTGGTCTCGAAAATGTTTCATTAGCTCCTGATTTGTCCTACAAGACCATGTAACCTTATTTAGATATATAACATGTAATAAAAACTACTAAAAAGCATAAATTACTACTTTAAGCATGAAAACCTAAATATATACTAAGATTCTTTGATTTAACTATTAAACAAACTAAAGTTATGTGTAAGAAGGAAGTAATTAATAGTGTATTTTGTGGTAGATTTGGAACTTAACTTAAACTTTATCGTCTCCATAGCTTATTCCTTCTCCCAAGCACCGGAGCTTACATTCTCCAGGTAGTAGCTTGCAACAAAAGACCCACTAGTTAAACTTACGCTACATCTCAAAAGCTTAAACTTTCATGACATGTAGAACCTTTAAAATAGTTTTGATGTCCATAAAATTCATCTTATGTACATAGAAGTGTTAAAAACCTTACCCGCTTACTAGTTTTTTTTTTACTTTTCCATCTCCATTCTCATGAAGTCTGCTCCATGTAGAACCTTCTATGGCTTCTCATTCTTCAAGCTACCGAAGAAGATGAAGAACGGGAGAAATGAAACAAGGTCGGGAAGAAAAATATCCCTGGGAGCCATCACCTAGCTATTTATAGCCTTTCCTGCGTTACTTTCAATCCTACGAGGGTTGTCTATGGCTAAGTATTATGTCTCCCACTAAGGAACCAATTGGTTCCATCCTAACTAAACTAGAATTGGATCTCAACTATGTCCAATTCGGTTTCTAAATGCCCCATTGATTCCAATATAGGCTGCCAGCTTGCAGTCTCTTCAAATTTAGTCCTTTAATTATTCTTATTTACGGGTTAATTGGAAACTGGGTGTTACAACTCCTCCCCCCTAAAAATAAATTTTGTCCCCAAAATTTCACATCACGTCAACTTTGGAGTCGGACTTAGAGACCTTTATTTATTCTTACCCTCTTAGGGTTTGTGTACATGTTCCTTCTAACTTGGTTTCTTTTTGTACATTCTCATTTCCTTCCTGTTCTACCCAATTGATGAGTTCCTTCTATTCCTAATGAAGTAGAGGTTACCGCTCTTTGGCAGATACCTGGTTACTCCGTTGTGGGTATTCCTAGTCCTACAATGTCTCATCACTATATTAATTTGGTGGACGTTCCATGGCAAACACCATCTGTCCACTAACTCTTCATCCTTATCATTGATGGATACTTTCTGTAAATCCTAAATTTTCTTATGCTCTAACTCTGCCCATCCTACGGGTTTTACTGGTGAACCTCAGTTGCTAGTTTATTAGTAACTTTTGATCATCCCACTTCGCACTTTGATATTTAATCCTTTCTTTAGTCCTTTAATTGGAGAATACTTGGAAAAAAGCACCACTTAGTTTGACACTTATTCTATTCTTGGCAAAAATTTTGAAATTACCTAGAATTACTCGTATTTCAATATTACCCATCTGATAGGTTAATCCTTTCTTATCACAGAGCAGCTAAGCTCTCTCGTGACTCATCTTTTACTCTATCTTGGTGGAGTGTTAGAGCGACTACTTTGACTCCGAAATCCTACTCCAATGGTAAACAAAGGCTTTCTGCCTTACTCTAAGAAGGTTGTTACTGAGCAATCCTGTGGTTATTTGTCTTTTATGAGGGTCACATCTTAATGGATAACAATTGGCAGATATTCCCATATTGGGAACCTAGAAGATTTCTTCCCCCTTTTAATGCCAATAGGTGGCCTACTTGCATTAATGGGTTTGAACGATTTCCTTGCCTTTTAATAATTTTCCAAAATCTCTGGACCTTCCCTTGGGTATAAATAAACTAACTTGTTAAGAGGATTTCCACAACTCCTCACCTTTCACCCGTTTATCTATCTTGGTGTATTTAACTTTTCCTTCCTCCTTCACTTATTATCTTTCTGGAGTGTAGCTCTCTTGTGACTCTTGTTTTATGATTTCGAAAGTGAATCATCTAATTCTTGCCTCATTGTCAGTCCACTAATTAATTCCTTCATAATAGTCATAAGCAAGGCGACATTTTTTAATTTTCAGGGGATAGCTCTACTGAGTACACAATGGTGGGTTACTCGATATCTCGGAGGATCCACTCTCTCTTACCTGCCTATGTCTTAAGGGCAATTCAGAAAAAAAAGGGTCATTTGGATGACGCTATCAACTACCTCCTTCCCCTTCGAAGAAGTTTTCTGCTCACAAGAGGTTACACATCCTCGTCTTCTGTCAACTTGAGGTGTTTCACACACCGAGTTTCAAACTCGAGGAATCTCTATTCTTCAGCTTCCCAGACCCTCTCCTGGACTTGACTCATTATGACTCCTTTCCACAATACCAGGGAGAGCTTATATCAACATCACTTATCTCTCATTTGCCTTTTCTGCCAGAGGTCCATCCATCCACCTCATACCCAATGACTTCCTTCCACTATTAGCGGGGTGGAAAGATCCCTGTCTGCCCTTTAAAATGGAAGCAAAGCCAAACTGGCTAGACTCTAGAGGGTTACCCTTTTCTGGCAGACCCAGGCGTACAACTTCCTAGATTTATGGAGGTCTATCTACCAAATTTAGGGGTTTTCCTTTACTCTCCCCTTCCTTCCGCTAGGAATCTAAGCAGAGTCACCCTCACTTCTCTCGAGGGACTAGTCAGAAAAAGGTGAAGACACCTTCAAGGTGATCGTCGCACTAGGCAGATCGAAACACTTATTTTCCCTTGTACCTTTTTTTCTGTAAAATTTCCTATCTTTGGTAATTTTACTTTTTAATCAGTATACTTTTCCTTTTTCCATATTCATTTACTTACATTTCCTTACTTATAGTTTCCTTGTATCCCCTTAACATCTATTTATTGGGAATTATACTACTTCATTTTCTCAATTATACTTTTCCACATATATTTTCTCAAACATACTCTCAACACATAATTTCTATATTCAATTATTTATACTTACCTTTCAATTCGCCAATTTAGGCGCATGCATCCACATACCGATTATAAAATTTTAACCATTCTGAGGACTTGAGGGATTTAGCCAATTCGATTGTCATGCACATAGGGTTCCTTCCAATCTTTTAGGTTAGAGGATCGACTAAGAGTATAGCTCTGATACCACTAAACTTGTCACACCTCACGCTCGACTCGTCGACCAAATCCAGGTATGGAGTATCACAAATGAACCTATACTTAATTTTTGCTAACTTAACTATTAATAAACAGTCTGAAAACAAAACTATCTAATAATGATATTAAAAATAACAATTCTTACAACTAAGGCCTTAATCCGCTGAAAGTTTAATCTCTTAAATTACTACCCGTAATCTGATTGTTTATATACAATGGCCCCCTAACAAATTTCATCAAGGCTAATTAATCCATTGCCCAAATCCTAAGGGCGTTATTAGAATACAATATATCGACTCCTGGACATAGTTTCCAAAGATGTCCCATTCCTATGTGTATGACTCCATCTGCCTGTGATCCCCGATCTCGACATCGTTTGGCTTGGTCCTCATCGGAGTCCTTGATCGATTTCGCAAACCTTGCAAACATAAGTTAACTCTATAAGTATGAATGAACTTATTGAGTTCCTTTATTAGCCATAATAACCCTGCTAGCCCAAGGCGAGCATTTGACATTAGGGTGGTGGACTCCACCCGATCCTCTAAGCTCTTTGCTCACTATGAGTCCTTCCTTTAGTCAAGCTCACCACTTGATCGTATCCCAGTACTTCATCATATCAATGAACTTAACCTACCTTCATTCCACTTCCCTTTTCTCAGGGTTTTCATTGACCTTTATTTGAACTAATTGTTCATCGACTTCCCTTTATGAACCTTTTTTGTATCTTTTTCGACTATCCGCCCAAGGATTCTTAGGACATACCTTCCTTGATAGACTTGTTCATACCATTCCTTGGCGGATTCTTTGTATCCAACCTTAGTCTTAAAGGTCCCCTTGACATATCCATATTGTGCTGACCTTCAGCCAACTTTGCCACTCTTGCAAACCTATTCTCATTTCTCCACTTACTTGGGAGCTCACCTATCTCATACCTATAAGTCGATCTATCTTGTTGGATAAATAAGTTAACATTCATACGACTATATGATTATGCCATTTCACTTGTGCATTTCCCTCTACAAGGACATTCACTTCTTTCATACCACTTTATTTCACCCTTCTTAGTGGTTCTTGATTTTGGATCCTATTTTATGATCCTTGGAAAATTTCCGTTCCCATATTTCCTTGACAAGGCTAACTCTCACCAGACCTATCTACTCCAAACAAATCAGTCTACCTAGAGCCATAAGCTTTTAATGTCACAAATAAATGTGAGTACTCACAAATCCTATGGCATGACAACTATATCCAATGGATCCACCATGCATGTAGCCAATATATTCAGTCAAGCATAGCATATAAATTAGTCATTATTGTGCTCAATTTAATGTGACAAAATGCTTATGTGTAATATGTAACATAACCATTTAACATCCAATTAAATCAAGCATTTAATTTACCATTTTCCAATGTTCAATTACAAATTGTAGCACCAATATATCATGATCAGAAACTCCAGTAACCATGCTCTAATGATCAATATAATTAGCCTAATTAAATTGCACAAAATCACCTAAATGCTTACTTACCATTATTCAATAAAAATTCCACTATTGTACATATAATATCAATCTTGCAAAAATCAACCATTAAACCATAATTAATCAATTGAAATCATCAATTAAGGTACTAATTAAACATAAATAATGGTCAATTTGCCAAATCGCCCTTAGAAACACTCACCACACAATTTATTCTACCACAAACAAGTGATCAACCAAGCAAATCCAAGCTTCAATTTCGATTAGCTCAGTCCTCTTCAAGATTCGGAGCTTCAACAAAGATAAAGTAGACATTACCACCTTTCCAATGCTATAATAAACACGACTTTTAATTAACTATACTAATTGAAATCCTCTCACAAAGATACGTTACCAGATTTGTAACATTAAGTCAAAAACTCGATTCCTAACAAAATTGATCTCTCCAGCCCTTCTAAACACTTTCAATCATCAATACTAGACCATATACACTTATACTAATCATCAATTTCATCTTTAAATCAATTTTACAAAATTCCGAAAAAGCAATTCTTGAAGATGATGAAATTTAGATTTTTTTAAATTACGTCACAAATCATGTTTAATCTTGATAAATAAGATCAAAAACCTTTTAATAGATCCATTTTGAGTTGGAACATCCACTGATTTGTGAATTTCCTCTCAAAATTCAAAATCCATCATTAAAGAACCATGTGTTCTTGGAAAAAAGATAAAATTGATAAAAATCCTTTAATAGACTCTCAAATAATGTAAAAATGTTTCTAATCATCATAAAAACAAGTTTAGGATTGAAGATTATCTTTGATTCACTCTAAATTCGTTGATTGAAAATCTTGATTCAAGAAACTTGAGAAATTTCAGAATATTTTTGGCTACTTTTGAGAATAATTTTGGGTGAAGTGAGAGAGTATTTTGAGAAGAAAATTTGTTGGATCTATCCTCTGATGATAGATCTTTAAAATCATACAAAGAAAACGAATTTTAAAGCTCTCTAATCTGATGTAAAATGTGTGAAAAGTGGGCTAGATACATTAGTTTTCAAACTGAAACCACCCACTAGAAATTTAAAAATTGGGAAAATTTGCCTAATGGCCACTCCCACTTTTCCCTTACTTTACCATTTAATCGTTTCCTTCCAAAATTATAAATTTTAAGGTTTATTTTCCATATAAATACTCTAAATTTCCCTTGTTTTACAATTAATTCCTATTTAATTAATAATTAAAATTTACTCAAATTACCCCTAATAAAAATTATTTTAAAATTCTTTTTCAACCCAAATTGATTATTTTCACTAATAATTATTTAAAATCTTTAAAATTAATTTTTTCAAAATAATTTTTTAATTTTTCAGATTATTGTTTTACTGATTTTAGATGAAATTAACCTCCTAAATTAAATTAAAATTACTAGAAACCCTATAAATTCCTAGTTTCACACTCAGAGCCCGAAAAATATATTTGAAACTACTAAACCCGATTTAGGGATATTACAGTCAGGAGCTTCACCTGAGGTGTAACTAATGGGTTCCCTTCCCATTCCCATCCTAACTTTATCTATCTCATTGAGGTTTTACCCACAGTCATGCTATGCTTGAACATATCATCAAATTTCATGCTTATGCAACATAACATGCTTAACAACATATAACCATAGCTTATTCCTTCTCTCGAGCACCAGAGCTTCTATTCTCTAGGAAGTAGCTTGCAATCAAAAACCCACTGGTTAAACTTACGCTACATCTTAGAAGCTTAAACTTTCATAACATGCGGAACCCTTAAAATTTTTTCTATGTCCATAAAATTCATCCTACGTACACAAAAGGGTTAAGAATCTTACCCGCTTGCTGGTTTCCTCACTATTCCATCTCCATCCTCATGAAGTCTGCTCCATGTAAAACCTTCCATGGTTGCTCCTTCTTCGAGCTACCAAAGAAGATGAAGAACGGGAGAAATGAAACAAGGTTAGAAAGAAAAATCATCCCTGGGAGCCATCTCTTAGCTATTTATAGCCCTTCTGGAAACACAAAATATAGACTTTTTCAGAACCTTTTTAGCTCTAATTCATGCAGTTTCGTAGTAAATTTTGTCAAAATTCATACTTTAATTTTAAAATAATTAATTTGATCTTAAATCATTAAAATATTTAATTTTAATTATTTTTATAATAAATTTTCATTAATCTAATTTATTTTTGACAGTTTTGCACAAAAGGTGAAAATTGGCTCGGAAGACACCTCGAAAGGCTTGAACCATTGGCGTAATTTGTGCATCAAGTGAATCAAAAGCATGACTAATTATTTTTACAGCCAAGGATGGTCCAATTATTGCTATACATAATTTATATTTAATTTTTATCCAACATTAATTGGATTAAAAATTAATATAAAGTCTGAAGAAGAAAGTAGCCCAATTGTGTTAAATCAAATAAGACTGATCCAACATGAATGGGGCAGCCCAAACCGTCCATATAGCTGATCTAATCAGCTTATTTTAGCTGATTTACACACTTGCGAAAAAACCCTTGAGCTTCTCCTAAATGCCATTCAAACCCCTCCAATTTTCATGCCTTTTACCTTTTCCCCAAGCTAAAAATAGTAAGTTTGAGCCATTCAAACTTGCACCATGCATGGCCGGCCAAGGGAGGGGGAATGATTGATATTTATTTGTTATTTTTTGCAGTCATTCCCACTTATAAATACCCCTCTTCCCTTCCTCATTTCACACACCACAACATAAAACACATCTCTCTTTCTCACTCACTTTCTTTTTTCCATTCTCTTCTTGCTTTCCCATTTTCCTTTGTTTCATTCCATTGTTGATTTCCCTCTTGAAAAAGAGCTTTCATCCACCTTAAAGTAGTAGCATTCAAGTGTTCGTAAAGGCCTTGGATCAACAGAACACGCAGAGAAGGAGAGGAGAGCACTAGTTTGGCTTCGGTGAAATACTAGATTTGCTTTCTAATTCCCTTCTCTTTAATTTTCTTGTTTACGTTGTGATCATGAACATGAATATTTGTTATTTTGTTTTTCTTGTTCTAATTTAAATGAATTAAATCTAATTTGTGTTAGATTGATTGCATTCTATTTGCTTTAATTATTAAAATCATGTTTATGTTGTTATTAGGCCTTGGTAGATTGTTTAATTAAATAAGACCATACTTATGTTATACTTGTATTACCTTTGTAAGGTAAAAAATGAATTAATTATTAGTAGTATTGAAATTTTAATTAATTAACACAATATTTAATTGGTGCATGTTTAATCTTCTAAGGTAGCTGAGGGTTAAATTAGCGGCGGTATTAAACAATACATTAACCTTGCATAACTTGCAAGATTATTGTGATTAAACTGTTTCAATGTAGAAATATATTGTTACATCACTTGATCTTATATTTTCTTATGAAAATTGATTAATTGTGTAAATTTACATAGTAATATGTTCAAGAGATTAATTAGTTTAGTAGGTTTGTATGTGCATTAGTTAGCAAAATACCAAGTTACCGTGAAATTATTTGTATGTGCATTAGTTTAGTAATTTTAAGCTAAAGAATGTAATTGATCTAACACAATTATTTCATATTGATTAAACCTCGTCTTTGAGAAATCACATATTGGATTATTTTACATTTTATTTACTTAGTTATATTAGTTTTAGTTATTAGATCACTTCTTCAAAATCAACAATTGTTTTCATCACCAAAGTGTTTAACTTTACATTTCATAAATATCTTTATTGCACAGTCCTTGTAGGTACGGTAACTCGACATTTACTTATCACTTTATTAGTTATTAATGATTGTGTACACTTGCTCTAAACTCGAAATTATATAGGGTTTTTCTATATATTTTTACCACCTTTTTACTTAATCAATGTATTAATCTTGAGTAATTATTATAAAAATAAGTGAAATTTACTTGATTAGTAATATTGGGTATGAATTTATAAAGTATGTGAAATTGTGCTTAATTACATGATTTTTGTACATATTTTATATTATTTCATGTTAATTTATTAATATGTGATTTTTCACTATGTAAGAGGACCATTGAAGATATGATTAATGTAACTGAAATATAGAAATTCACAAATCAATTCATGTGGATGGCAAGACCATGCAATTTGGGTTATAAGGTTGATAATTTGACCCAGTAAAAGAGGTGCTAAAAGATGGACATGTCTGCTAAATTATTGGACTAAGAAACTGTCCAACAAGGGGGAACGAAATCCCAGTTTCGACACAAGTAGATGACTGCAAATGTAACACCCCTTACCCGTATCCAACACCGGAATAGGGTACGAGGCATTACCAAAACACATACACTTGTAAACGTATTTAACCGAGTTATAAAATTTCATCAAAATTAAAACTTTCAAAATAATTAACATGTTTCTATAACTTTTCACAATATATCCTCAAAATATTATAATCATAATAATTAGGGCCTGCGAGACCCGATACATACTCATGCAATTTAATGCTTCATTTCCATTTCATTCAATTCGCAATTTCTCATGCTCATAATTTAAATCATATCACTAGCAATTTCCATTTAATTCACGTACAATTCAATGACATCAAATTCAAAACTAATACGTATTTACCATTTAACTCAATGTTTATTGATTATACCATTCAATAACACATTTATGAAATTCTCAATTTAGCAATGAAAATATCACTTTAGTTTGAATAACAACATCGTCCTGATATAAATACACTACCACTTATCCATTTACTTTAATTCTTTTGGGCCCATTTGTCACTTACCATCCTTAATCAAATTAGGGAACGGTCACGGAAAATTGAGTACTTCACTTTCACTTTGCCATAGTATAACTATGGTCTTACGTATGATCACTTATCACTTGTTCCTGATCAGATAAGTGTAGCCACCTATCACTTTGTTTCTTGATCAGATAAGTGTAGCCACTTATCACTTTGTTTCTTGATCAGATAAGTGTAGCCACTTATCACTTTGTCTCTTGATCAGATAAGTGTAGCTAAAGCTATCACTTATCACTTTGTCTCTTGATCAGATAAGTATAGCCGAAGCTATCACTTATCACTTTTCACTTGTCACTTGATCAGATAAGTGTAGCCGAAGCTATCACTTATCACTTTGTCACTTGATCAGATAAGTATAGCCGAAGCTATTACTTATCACTTTCCACTTGTCACTTGATCAGATAAGTGTAGCTAAAGCTACCACTTATCACTTTGTCACTTGATCAGAAGTACTCAAATCCGGCGTTCCGCTCAATTTGATCATTTATTCATATATCAGGCTTACCAACATGTGTTAATTCATAAACCATTCATGGTATTATTTCATGCCAAATCATATACTGAATATACCATACACACATACTATGAAACTTTATTTTCACACATGAGCTTAAACCATGATCAATAATGCACAAAATAAGCATCATTCATATTTCATCGTTTATGAGTTATAATCAAACATATGACCATTTATACACGAATCATTCATATATTTCTCAATTTTCCTCCTCCTCTCCATTCCACATCCTTAATGTGTATAACACACTTAAACAACATTAACCATAATTTCAATATTCACTAACATGTATATTCAAAGCTGTTTATCCGAGTCAGAGTCACTAAATTATTTTTATCCGGAGCTACAGAGCTCCAAATTAAGATCCGTTAATTTTTCCTGAAACTAGACTCACATATCTTCATACCATAAAATTTTCATAATTTTTGGTTCAGCCAAATAGTACAGTTTATTCTTTAAAGTTTCCCCTGTTTCGCTGTCTGACAGTTCCGACCACTCTTCACTAAAAATTAATTATCTCATTGTACAGAATTCGGATGATGTTTTAGCTTGTTTCTTCTAAAAATAGACTCATTAAGGATTCTAACCATATAAACTATAACTCATAATCATTTTTGTACAATTTTTAATGATTTTCCAAAGTCAGAACAGGGGAACCCGAATTCATTCTGACCTTGTCTCACAAAATCTATTATATCTCATGATTCACAATTCCATTGCTCACATCATTTCTTTTATAAGAAACTAGACTCAATAAGCTTTAGTTTCATATTTTATTCATCCTCTAATTCAATCTATACAATTTTTGGTGATTTTTCAAAGTTACACTACTGCTGCTGTCCAAAACTGCTTTAGTGCAAAATGTTGATTTCCATTTTGCCCCAAATTTCACAGTTTATACAATTCGGTCCTTTCTCAATTAACCCCTCAATTAATCTAATTTTCTCAATTAGTACTTTACTAGACATTATAAGTTGTTACACAACTATTGAAATTCAGAATTTCCACATATAACTCTATCTTCAAACTCTTTTACTATTAGGTCCCAAACATTCACTTTCTATTCAATTCTTTCAATAAAATCAGCATATGAACAATTTAAAGCTCTAATTTCATGCTAAATCATCATATACTTCCAGCACATATTCATATCAACTTTTAACTTCTTTCATAAAATCAAAAACTAATGGATTTAACAAGTGGGCCTAGTTGTAAAAGTCATAAAAATACAAAAATTTCAAGAGATAGTCAAGAATTGAACTTACTTGTAATAAAAATATGAAGAACCAGCTTGAAGAAGCCCTTCCATGGTGTTTTAGCTGATGAGAATTCAGAAAAATGAAGAGAAATCTAGATAATTCCACTTGGGTCCTAACTTTATTAAGCAAATTTTGCAATTTTCCAATTTTGCCCTTAATTCTCCTTACTTTCTTGCTGATTTCATGCCTCTGCCGTCCAGCCCAAATAGACCTTGGGTCTATTTGCCTTTTAAGCCCTCTTCCTTTTATCATTTAAGCTATTTAATCATTTCCTAAAATTTTGCATTTGTTACAATTTAGTCCTTTTAGTTCAATTAATTATCGGAACTTTAAAATTTCTTAACGAAACTTTAATACTAACTTTTTAACACTCCATAAATATTTATAAAAATATTTATGGCTCAGTTTAAAATCCCCGAGGTCTTGATACCTCATTTCGATTCTAATTATTTTAATATTTATTTCTAGTGCACTATTCACTATTTCAAAAATTTTCCTAACTTCATATTTAACTTATACTTACTAAAGTAATAATATTTTCTACCCATTTGTCGAATTTAGTGATCTCGAATCACCGTTCCGACACCTCTGAAAATTCAAGCCATTACATTTTTTTTTCGTCGGATTTGTGGTCCCGAAACCACTGTTCCGACTAAGCCTAAATCGGGCTATTACAACTCTCCCCCCTTTAGGGATTTTCGTCCCCGAAAATCTTACCAGATGGTAGGTTAATGATTTACTTCCACAGTATATTTCAAATTCACACATGATTTTGGATTTTCATATCTTTTACAGATAATCACATAGATTCATAAGAAATCAGGATAGCGATATTTCAGCATCTGAAGCTACACAAAGTATCGAAAAATTACAATCCATATAGAATGATATCCATTTTGATAACCTGAGTAGTTTTCAGAACTATCAAATATTTCTCTCTTTTATATTGTCCTCATTTTCTAATTCATTCACTTTTCCGACCACATTATTATTCTCCCGTACACGAACTTCTGTAACACTACACTCGTAAGCTTATTCAACCAAAATCTCACAAATTTCATTGTAACATTTTACTAATATGGGGGTGAGTGTAGTAAAGCCTCAAATTTATCTTACACATAAATGCGCATAACACATACCATCACAAATAGCCAATTCATTACTAAGTTCACATTCTCAAAGCATTTAATAAACATTTGCTTTTAATCACTTTTATTCTCAACACAAAATTCTAACTCAAATCACTAATTCACAATCAAAATTTCTATATAGCATCATAATCCAAATATCATAACTCATATGCTTGTATAATTATAACATTCATCAATAAAAAAATGTTTTATTCTTTGATCCATACTTTTATGAGTTTCAACTCATAATCAATACATTTTCACTCAAACATTTTAGTATTTATTTCTATACTATTAGAATTAACTCAGTTGAAAAATATATCTGTCTCATCAAGATAATTTTCGTCATAGAACAATACTGATAAGGGGGTGATGGTGAAGTCATAAATCTTTCAACTTGCTCTCATAGATACATATATATATATATGATTTTGTATTCATCATCAATGTAATACCATCATAACCACGTAATTCATTCCAAGCAAATTAACACATCTATTTATTACAAATGTTTTCTGTCACTCACAATTTCACACAGCGAATTTACTTACTCAAGCTCAACGTTAATATCTATTTAAATTCCAATACTTGGCTTCTATTTTACTTACCGACATTTGCCAAATTAGAGAACGTCTTACGGAATTGTGTACTTCGTTTTCTCGATGCCATAGTCCAACTATGGTCTTACACGTAATCACAAATCACATACCGATGCCATAGCCCAACTATGGTCTTACACGAAATCACATATCACTTACCAATGCCATAGCCCAGCTATGGTCTTACACGGAATCACATATCACACATATCACTTACCGATGCCATAGCCCAGCTATGGTCTTACACGGAATCACATAATCACATGTTCACATGTTGCCATGGTCAAACCATGGTCTTTTCCGTCAATTCATCACATATCACTGAACGAAAGTACTCATTCCTGCGTTCTACTCAATTTGACTTCCAATTCAATTTTTCATACTATTATAATATTCATGGTTTAGACATAAAACAAAATATCTTATTATCTTTAATTTAACAATTAAACATAAGATTCTATCATATGAACATACTAATTTCACTTATTCAAGCAGATGTACATACACACGTTCCATCTATTTAAGTAAATTTGCTTATCATATTCACTTAATCAATATGTTGAGCACATAGCATTATATAATCACCAACATACTTGGATGAGCTTGTCACAACATAAACTGTTTTTTTAACTTATAGTCATCTCTTTTCATACATGAACACATCCATATCACAAATTTTTATACTTACCTTTCCAAATTCCAACATAACGTGAGCATATTTCATTTATCTCAATATCATTTTTAGCATTATCAAAAATAGCTCGATTGAAAATCATCTCTGTCTTAACAAAGCAATTTCGTTAGAGCCCGGAGATATCACATCATCAAGAGTAATAACGTGGCATGTATAGCTAGGCTCACATATGCTACGTTTGGTCCGAGAACCGACTAAACCGTAGCTCTGATACCACTAAATGTAACACCCTTACCCGTATCCAACACCGGAATAGGGTACGAGGCATTACCAAAACACATACACTTGTAAACGTATTTAACCGAGTTATAAAATTTCATCAAATTAAAACTTTCAAATAATTAACATGTTTCTATAACTTTCACAATATATCCTCAAATATTATAATCATATAATTAGGCCTGCGAGACCCGATACATACTCATGCAATTAATGCTTCATTTCCATTTCATTCAATTCGCAATTTCTCATGCTCATAATTTAATCATATCACTAGCAATTTCCATTTAATTCACGTACAATTCAATGACATCAAATTCAAAACTAATACGTATTTACCATTTAACTCAATGTTTATTGATTATACCATTCAATAACACATTTATGAATTCTCATTTAGCAATGAAATATCACTTTAGTTTGAATAACAACATCGTCCTGATATAAATACACTACCACTTATCCATTTACTTTAATTCTTTTGGGCCCATTTGTCACTTACCATCCTTAATCAAATTAGGGAACGGTCACGGAAAATTGAGTACTTCACTTTCACTTTGCCATAGTATAACTATGGTCTTACGTATGATCACTTATCACTTGTCCCTGATCAGATAAGTGTAGCCACCTATCACTTTGTTTCTTGATCAGATAAGTGTAGCACTTATCACTTTGTTTCTTGATCAGATAAGTGTAGCCACTTATCACTTTGTCTCTTGATCAGATAAGTGTAGCTAAAGCTATCACTTATCACTTGTCTCTTGATCAGATAAGTATAGCCGAAGCTATCACTTATCACTTTTCACTTGTCACTTGATCAGATAAGTGTAGCCGAAGCTATCACTTATCACTTTGTCACTTGATCAGATAAGTATAGCCGAAGCTATTACTTATCACTTTCCACTTGTCACTTGATCAGATAAGTGTAGCTAAAGCTACCACTTATCACTTTGTCACTTGATCAGAAGTACTCAATCCGGCGTTCCGCTCAATTTGATCATTTATTCATATATCAGGCTTACCAACATGTGTTAATTCATAACCATTCATGGTATTATTTCATGCAATCATATACTGAATATACCATACAACATACTATGAAACTTTATTTTCAACATGAGCTTAACCATGATCAATAATGCACAAAATAAGCATCATTCATATTTCATCGTTTATGAGTTATAATCAAACATATGACCATTTATACACGAATCATTCATATATTCCCAATTTTCCTCCTCCTCTCCATTCACATCCTTATGTGTATACACACTTAAAACATTAACCATATTTCAATATTCACTAACATGTATATTCAAGCTGTTTATCCGAGTCAGAGTCACTAAATTATTTTTATCCGGAGCTACAGAGCTCCAATTAAGATCCGTTATTTTTCCTGAACTAGACTCACATATCTTCATACCATAAATTTTCATAATTTTTGGTTCAGCCAAATAGTACAGTTTATTCTTTAAAGTTTCCCCTGTTTCGCTGTCTGACAGTTCCGACCACTCTTCACTAAAAATTAATTATCTCATTGTACAGAATTCGGATGATGTTTTAGCTTGTTTCTTCTAAAAATAGACTCATTAAGGATTCTAACCATATAAACTATAACTCATAATCATTTTTGTACAATTTTTAATGATTTTCCAAAGTCAGAACAGGGGAACCCGAATTCATTCTGACTTGTCTCACAAAATCTATTATATCTCATGATTCACAATTCCATTGCTCACATCATTTCTTTTATAGAAACTAGACTCAATAAGCTTTAGTTTCATATTTATTCATCTCTATTCAATCTATACAATTTTGGTGATTTTTCAAAGTTACACTACTGCTGCTGTCCAAACTGCTTTAGTGCAAATGTTGATTTCCATTTTGCCCAATTTCACAGTTTATACAATTCGGTCCTTTCTCAATTAACCCTCAATTAATCTAATTTTCTCAATTAGTACTTTACTAGACATTATAAGTTGTTACACAACTATTGAAATTCAGAATTTCCACATATAACTCTATCTTCAAACTCTTTTACTATTAGGTCCCAAACATTCACTTTCTATTCATTCTTTCAATAAAATCAGCATATGAACAATTTAAAGCTCTAATTTCATGCTAAATCATCATATACTTCCAGCACATATTCATATCAACTTTTAACTTCTTTCATAAAATCAAAACTAATGGATTTAACAAGTGGGCCTAGTTGTAAAGTCATAAAATACAAAAATTTCAAGAGATAGTCAAGAATTGAACTTACTTGTAATAAAAATATGAAGAACCAGCTTGAAGAAGCCCTTCCATGGTGTTTTAGCTGATGAGAATTCAGAAAATGAAGAGAAATCTAGATAATTCCACTTGGGTCCTAACTTTATTAAGCAATTTTGCAATTTTCCAATTTTGCCCTTAATTCTCCTTACTTTCTTGTTGATTTCATGCCTCTGCCGTCCAGCCCAAATAGACCTTGGGTCTATTTGCCTTTTAAGCCCTTTCCTTTTATCATTTAAGCTATTTAATCATTTCCTAAATTTTGCATTTGTTACATTTAGTCCTTTTGTTCAATTAATTATCGGAACTTTAAATTTCTTAACGAAACTTTAATACTAACTTTTTAACACTCCATAAATATTTATAAAATATTTATGGCTCAGTTTAAAATCCCGAGTCTTGATACTCATTTCGATTCTAATTATTTTAATATTTATTTATATGCACTATTCACTATTTCAAAAATTTTCCTACTTCATATTTAACTTATATTAAATTAATATTTCTACATTGTCA